>NW_022994341.1:0-62688 GCF_012275295.1 Melopsittacus undulatus | reverse complement strand
TCTAGTCATTTTAGATCTCAGAATGCTAACCCTAACCCTAACCCTAATTTTAGCACTGTCGGACTGATTAGGCCTATGTAAAGCAGCATCTATGCTGTCCCAGCTGAGAAAGTTCTGGCAGTAGTAATATAGGTGCTGTGCCACGCTCCTCTTGCTATGCCCTTTACAACATTTTTGCCCGTGGAGCTCTAGTCATTTTAGATCTCAGAATGCTAAACCTATTCCTAACCCTAATTTTAGCCCGGTCAATAGAGACAAGGCCTATAATACAAGGACTAAGGATTGCCCAAATGAGAAATGAGTGGAAGTAGTAATATAGGTGCGGTGCCACGCCCCTCTTGGCATGACCTTTACAACATTAGTGCCCCTGGAGCTCTAGACATTTTAGATCTCAGAACGCTAACCCTAACCCTAAGCCTAATTTTAGCCCGGTCGCACTGGTGAGGCCTATGTCAGCAGCTTCTCTGCTGTCACAGATGAGAAAGTTCCTGGAAGTACTAATATAAGTGCTGTGCCACGCTCCTCTTGGCATGCCCCTTACAACATTAATGTGTCTCGAGTTCTAGTCATTTTAGATATCAGAATGCTAACCTTAACCCTAACCTTAATTTTAGCACAGTCAATAAAGACAAGCCCTACAGTACCAGGGACTCATGACTGCCCAAAAGAGAAATGAGTTGTAGTAGTAATATAGGTGCTGTGCCACGCTCCTCTTGCTATGCCCTTTACAACATTATTGCCCCTGGAGCTCTAGACATTTTAGATCCTGGAACCCTGACCCTACCACTAATTTTAGCCCGGTCAATAGAGTTATGTCCCATGTCAGCGGCATCTAATCTGTCCCAGATAAAAAAGTTCTGGAAGTAGTAATATAGGTGCTGTGCCACGCTCCTCTTGGCATGCCCCTTACAACATTATTGCCCCTGGAGCTCTACACATTTTAGATCGCGGAACCCTAACCCTAACCCTAATTTTAGCCTGGTCAATAGAGAGAAGGCCTATAATACCAGGACTAAGGCTTGCCCAAATTAGAAATGAGTGGAAGTAGTAATATAGGTGCTCTGCCACGCTCCTCTTGGCATGAGCTTTACAACATTAGTGCCCCTGGAGCTCTAGTCATTTTACATCTCAGAATGTTAACCCTAACCCTAACCCTAATTTTAGCCTGGTCAATAGAGAGAAGGCCTATAATACCAGGACTAAGGACTGCCCAAAAGAGAAATGAGTGGAAGAAGTAATATAGGTGCTGTGCCACGCACCTCTTGGCATGCCCTTTACAACATTAGTGCCCCTGGAGGTCTAGGCGTTATAGATCGCGTAACCCTAGCCCTAAACCTAATTTTAGCCCGGTCAACAGAGACAAGCCCTATAGTACGAGGACTTAGGATTGCCCAAATGAGAAATGAGTGGAAGAATTAATATAGGTGCTGTGCCATGCTCCTCTTGGCATGCCCTTTACAACATTATTGCCCCTGGAGCTCTAGTCATTTTAGATCTCAGAATGCTTAACCTAACCCTAATTTTAGCCCTGTCAGGACTGATGAGGCCTATGTCAGCAGCATCTGTGCTATCCCAGATGATAAAGTTCTCTAAGTATTAATATAGGTGCTGTGCCACGCTCCTCTTGGCATTCCCTTTACAACATTATTGCCCCTGGAGCTCTAGTCATTTTAGATCTCAGAATGCTAACCCTAACCCTAACCCTAATTTTAGCAACGTCAATAGAGACAAGCCGTATAATACCAGGACTAAGGATTGCCGAAATGAGTAATGAGTGGAAGTAGTAATATAGGTGCTGTGCCACGCTCCTCTTCGCATACCCTTTAAAACCTTAGGGCCCCTGGAGCTCTAGTCATTTTAGATCTGAGAATGCTAACCCTAACCTTAACCCTAATTTAACCCGTTCCCTAGTGGTATGTCCAGCGTCAGCAGCATCTAAGCTGTCCCAGATGAGAAAGTTCTGGAAGTAGTAATATAGGTGCTGTGCCACGCTCCTCTTGGCATGACCTTTACAACATTAGTGCCTCTGGAGCTCTAGTCATTTTAGATCTCAGAATGCTAACCCTAACCCTAACCCTAATTTTAGCCCTGTCGGACTGATTAGGCCTATGTAAAGCAGCATCTATGCTGTCCCAGATGAGAAAGTTCTGGCAGTAGCAATATAGGTGCTGTGCCACGCTCCTCTTGCTATGCCCTTTACAACATTTTTGCCCGTGGAGCTCTAGTCATTTTAGATCTCAGAATGCTAAACCTAACCCTAAGTTTAGCTTGGTCAATAGAGACAAGGCCTATAATACAAGGACTAAGGATTGCCCAAATGAGAAATGAGTGGAAGTAGTAATATAGGTGCTGTGCCACGCTCCTCTTGGCATGCCCTTTACAACATTTTTGCCCCTGGAGCTCTACTCATTTTAGATCTCGGAATGCTAACCCTATTCCTAACCCTAATTTTAGCCCGGTCAATAGAGACAAGCCCTATAATACCAGGACTAAGGATTGCCCAAATGAAAATTAGGTGGAAGTAGTAATATAGGTGCTGTGCCACGCTCCTCTTGGCATGCCCTTTACAACATTATTGCCCCTGGAGCTCTAGTCATTTTAGATCTCGGAATGCTAACCCTATTCCTAACCCTAATTTTAGCCCGGTCAATAGAGACAAGCCCTATAACACCAGGACTAAGGTTTGCCCAAATGAAAAATAGGTGGAAGTAGTAATATAGGTGCTGTGCCACGCTCCTCTTGGCATGACCTTTACAAAATTAGTGCCCCTGGAGCTCTAGTCATTTTAGATCTCAGAATGCGAACCTTAACCCTAACCTTAATTTTAGCACAGTCAATAAACACAAGCCCTACAGTACAAGGACTCATGACTGCCCAAATGAGAAATGAGTTGTAGTAGTAATATAGGTGCTGTGCCACGCTCCTCTTGCTATGCCCTTTACAAAATTATTCCCCCTGGAGCTCTAGACATTTTAGGTCCTGGAACCCTGACCCTACCACAAATTTTAGCCCGGTCAATAGAGATATGTCCCACGTCAGCAGCATCTAATCTGTCCCAGATAAAAAAGTTCTGGAAGTAGCAATATAGGTGCTGTGCCACGCTACTCTTGCTATGCCCTTTACAACATTATTGCCCCTGGAGCTCTAGACATTTTAGATCTCGGAACCGTAACCCTAACCCTAATTTTAGCCTGGTCAATAGGGAGAAGGCCTATAATACCAGGACTACGGATTGCTTAAATGAGAAATGAGTGGAAGTAGTAATATAGGTGCTGTGCCACGCACCTCTTGGCATGCCCTTTACAACATTAGTGCCCCTGGAGGTCTAGGCGTTATAGATCGCGTAACCCTAGCCCTAAACCTAATTTTAGCCCGGTCAACAGAGACAAGCCCTATAGTACCAGGACGTAGGATTACCCAAATTAGAAATGAGTGGAAGAAGTAATATAGGTGCGGTGCCACGCCACTCTTGGCATGACCTTTACAACATTAGTGCCCCTGGAGCTCTAGATATTTTAGATCTCAGAACGTCTAACCCTAACCCTAATTTTGGCCCTGTCAGACTGATGAGGCCTATGTCAGCAGCATCTGTGCTATCCCAGATGATAAAGTTCTCTAAGTATTAATATAGGTGCTGTGCCACCCTCCTCTTGGCATGCCCTTTACAACATTATTGCCCCTGGAGCTCTAGTCATTTTAAATCTAAGAATGCTAACCCTAACCCTAACCCTAATTTTAGCTTCGTCAATTGAGACAAGACGTATAATACCAGGACTAAGGATTGCCGAAATGAGTAATGAGTGGAAGTAGTAATAGAGGTGCTGTGCCACGCTCCTCTTGGCGTACCCTTTAAAACCTTAGGGCCCCTGGTGCTCTAGTCATTTTAGCTCTCAGAATACTAACACTAACCTTAACCCTAATTTAACCCGTTCCATAGTGGTATGTCCAGCGTCAGCAGCATCTAAGCTGTCCCAGATAAGAAAGTTCTCTAAGTAGTAATATAGGTGCTGTGCCACGCTCCTCTTGGCATGACCTTTACAACATTAGTGCCCCTGGAGCTCTAGACATTTTAGATCTCAGAACGCTAACCCTAACCCTAAGCCTAATTTAAGCCCGGTCGCACTGCTGAGGCCTATGTCAGCAGCTTCTCTGCTGTCACAGATGAGAAAGTTCTGGAAGTACTAATATAAGTGCTGTGCCACGCTCCTCTTGGCATGCCCCTTACAACATTAGTGTGTCTCGAGTTCTAGTCATTTTTGATCTCAGAATGCTAACCCTAACCCTAACCCTAATTTTAGCACTGTCGGACTGATTAGGCCTATGTAAAGCAGCATCTATGCTGTCCCAGATGAGAAAGTTCTGGCTGTAGTAATATAGGTGCTGTGCCACGCTCCTCTTGCTATGCCCTTTACAACATTTTTGCCCGTGGAGCTCTAGTCATTTTAGATCTCTGAATGCTAAACCTAACCCTAAGTTTAGCTTGGTCAATAGAGACAAGGCCTATAATACAAGGACTAAGGATTGCCCAAATGAGAAATGAGTGGAAGTAGTAATATAGGTGCTGTGCCACGCTCCTCTTGGCATGCCCTTTACAACATTTTTGCCCCTGGAGCTCTACTCATTTTAGATCTCGGAATGCTAACCCTATTCCTAACCCTAATTTTAGCCCGGTCAATAGAGACAAGCCCTATAATACCAGGACTAAGGATTGCCCAAATGAAAAATAGGTGGAAGTAGTAATATAGGTGCGGTGCCACGCCCCTCTTGGCATGACCTTTACAACATTAGTGCCCCTGGAGCTCTAGACATTTTAGATCTCAGAACGCTAACCCTAACCCTAAGCCTAATTTTAGCCCGGTCGCACTGCTGAGGCCTATGTCAGCAGCTTCTCTGCTGTCACAGATGAGAAAGTTCTGGAAGTACTAATATAAGTGCTGTGCCACGCTCCTCTTGGCATGCCCCTTACAACATTAATGTGTCTCGAGTTCTAGTCATTTTAGATATCAGAATGCTAACCTTAACCCTAACCTTAATTTTAGCACAGTCAATAAAGACAAGCCCTACAGTACCAGGACTCATGACTGCCCAAAAGAGAAATGAGTTGTAGTAGTAATATAGGTGCTATGCCACGCTCCTCTTGCTATGCCCTTTACAACATTATTGCCCCTGGAGCTCTAGACATTTTAGATCCTGGAACCCTGACCCTACCACTAATTTTAGCCCGGTCAATAGAGTTATGTCCCATGTCAGCGGCATCTAATCTGTCCCAGATAAAAAAGTTCTGGAAGTAGTAATATAGGTGCTGTGCCACGCTCCTCTTGGCATGCCCCTTACAACATTATTGCCCCTGGAGCTCTACACATTTTAGATCGCGGAACCCTAACCCTAACCCTAATTTTAGCCTGGTCAATAGAGAGAAGGCCTATAATACCAGGACTAAGGCTTGCCCAAATTAGAAATGAGTGGAAGTAGTAATATAGGTGCTCTGCCACGCTCCTCTTGGCATGAGCTTTACAACATTAGTGCCCCTGGAGCTCTAGTCATTTTACATCTCAGAATGTTAACCCTAACCCTAACCCTAATTTTAGCCTGGTCAATAGAGAGAAGGCCTATAATACCAGGACTAAGGACTGCCCAAAAGAGAAATGAGTGGAAGAAGTAATATAGGTGCTGTGCCACGCACCTCTTGGCATGCCCTTTACAACATTAGTGCCCCTGGAGGTCTAGGCGTTATAGATCGCGTAACCCTAGCCCTAAACCTAATTTTAGCCCGGTCAACAGAGACAAGCCCTATAGTACGAGGACTTAGGATTGCCCAAATGAGAAATGAGTGGAAGAATTAATATAGGTGCTGTGCCATGCTCCTCTTGGCATGCCCTTTACAACATTATTGCCCCTGGAGCTCTAGTCATTTTAGATCTCAGAATGCTTAACCTAACCCTAATTTTAGCCCTGTCAGACTGATGAGGCCTATGTCAGCAGCATCTGTGCTATCCCAGATGATAAAGTTCTCTAAGTATTAATATAGGTGCTGTGCCACGCTCCTCTTGGCATTCCCTTTACAACATTATTGCCCCTGGAGCTCTAGTCATTTTAGATCTCAGAATGCTAACCCTAACCCTAACCCTAATTTTAGCAACGTCAATAGAGACAAGCCGTATAATACCAGGACTAAGGATTGCCGAAATGAGTAAGGAGTGGAAGTAGTAATATAGGTGCTGTGCCACGCTCCTCTTCGCATACCCTTTAAAACATTAGGGCCCCTGGAGTTCTAGTCATTTTAGATCTGAGAATGCTAACCCTAAACTTAACCCTAATTTAACCCGTTCCCTAGTGGTATGTCCAGCGTCAGCAGCATCTAAGCTGTCCCAGATGAGAAAGTTCTGGAAGTAGTAATATAGGTGCTGTGCCACCCTCCTCTTGGCATGACCTTTACAACATTAGTGCCCCTGGAGCTCTAGACATTTTAGATCTCAGAACGCTAACCCTAACCCTAAGCCTAATTTTAGCCCGGTCGCACTGCTGAGGCCTATGTCAGCAGCTTCTCTGCTGTCACAGATGAGAAAGTTCTGGAAGTACTAATATAAGTGCTGTGCCACGCTCCTCTTGGCATGCCCCTTACAACATTAGTGTGTCTCGAGTTCTAGTCATTTTAGATCTCAGAATGCTAACCCTAACCCTAACCCTAATTTTAGCACTGTCGGACTGATTAGGCCTATGTAAAGCAGCATCTATGCTGTCCCAGCTGAGAAAGTTCTGGCAGTAGTAATATAGGTGCTGTGCCACGCTCCTCTTGCTATGCCCTTTACAACATTTTTGCCCGTGGAGCTCTAGTCATTTTAGATCTCAGAATGCTAAACCTATTCCTAACCCTAATTTTAGCCCGGTCAATAGAGACAAGGCCTATAATACAAGGACTAAGGATTGCCCAAATGAGAAATGAGTGGAAGTAGTAATATAGGTGCGGTGCCACGCCCCTCTTGGCATGACCTTTACAACATTAGTGCCCCTGGAGCTCTAGACATTTTAGATCTCAGAACGCTAACCCTAACCCTCAGCCTAATTTTAGCCCGGTCGCACTGGTGAGGCCTATGTCAGCAGCTTCTCTGCTGTCACAGATGAGAAAGTTCTGGAAGTACTAATATAAGTGCTGTGCCACGCTCCTCTTGGCATGCCCCTTACAACATTAATGTGTCTCGAGTTCTAGTCATTTTAGATATCAGAATGCTAACCTTAACCCTAACCTTAATTTTAGCACAGTCAATAAAGACAAGCCCTACAGTACCAGGACTCATGACTGCCCAAAAGAGAAATGAGTTGTAGTAGTAATATAGGTGCTGTGCCACGCTCCTCTTGCTATGCCCTTTACAACATTATTGCCCCTGGAGCTCTAGACATTTTAGATCCTGGAACCCTGACCCTACCACTAATTTTAGCCCGGTCAATAGAGTTATGTCCCATGTCAGCGGCATCTAATCTGTCCCAGATAAAAAAGTTCTGGAAGTAGTAATATAGGTGCTGTGCCACGCTCCTCTTGGCATGCCCCTTACAACATTATTGCCCCTGGAGCTCTACACATTTTAGATCGCGGAACCCTAACCCTAACCCTAATTTTAGCCTGGTCAATAGAGAGAAGGCCTATAATACCAGGACTAAGGCTTGCCCAAATTAGAAATGAGTGGAAGTAGTAATATAGGTGCTCTGCCACGCTCCTCTTGGCATGAGCTTTACAACATTAGTGCCCCTGGAGCTCTAGTCATTTTACATCTCAGAATGTTAACCCTAACCCTAACCCTAATTTTAGCCTGGTCAATAGAGAGAAGGCCTATAATACCAGGACTAAGGACTGCCCAAAATAGAAATGAGTGGAAGAAGTAATATAGGTGCTGTGCCACGCACCTCTTGGCATGCCCTTTACAACATTAGTGCCCCTGGAGGTCTAGGCGTTATAGATCGCGTAACCCTAGCCCTAAACCTAATTTTAGCCCGGTCAACAGAGACAAGCCCTATAGTACGAGGACTTAGGATTGCCCAAATGAGAAATGAGTGGAAGAATTAATATAGGTGCTGTGCCATGCTCCTCTTGGCATGCCCTTTACAACATTATTGCCCCTGGAGCTCTAGTCATTTTAGATCTCAGAATGCTTAACCTAACCCTAATTTTAGCCCTGTCAGACTGATGAGGCCTATGTCAGCAGCATCTGTGCTATCCCAGATGATAAAGTTCTCTAAGTATTAATATAGGTGCTGTGCCACGCTCCTCTTGGCATTCCCTTTACAACATTATTGCCCCTGGAGCTCTAGTCATTTTAGATCTCAGAATGCTAACCCTAACCCTAACCCTAATTTTAGCAACGTCAATAGAGACAAGCCGTATAATACCAGGACTAAGGATTGCCGAAATGAGTAATGAGTGGAAGTAGTAATATAGGTGCTGTGCCACGCTCCTCTTCGCATACCCTTTAAAACCTTAGGGCCCCTGGAGTTCTAGTCATTTTAGATCTGAGAATGCTAACCCTAACCTTAACCCTAATTTAACCCGTTCCCTAGTGGTATGTCCAGCGTCAGCAGCATCTAAGCTGTCCCAGATGAGAAAGTTCTGGAAGTAGTAATATAGGTGCTGTGCCACGCTCCTCTTGGCATGACCTTTACAACATTAGTGCCTCTGGAGCTCTAGTCATTTTAGATCTCAGAATGCTAACCCTAACCCTAACCCTAATTTTAGCCCTGTCGGACTGATTAGGCCTATGTAAAGCAGCATCTATGCTGTCCCAGATGAGAAAGTTCTGGCAGTAGCAATATAGGTGCTGTGCCACGCTCCTCTTGCTATGCCCTTTACAACATTTTTGCCCGTGGAGCTCTAGTCATTTTAGATCTCAGAATGCTAAACCTAACCCTAAGTTTAGCTTGGTCAATAGAGACAAGGCCTATAATACAAGGACTAAGGATTGCCCAAATGAGAAATGAGTGGAAGTAGTAATATAGGTGCTGTGCCACGCTCCTCTTGGCATGCCCTTTACAACATTTTTGCCCCTGGAGCTCTACTCATTTTAGATCTCGGAATGCTAACCCTATTCCTAACCCTAATTTTAGCCCGGTCAATAGAGACAAGCCCTATAATACCAGGACTAAGGATTGCCCAAATGAAAATTAGGTGGAAGTAGTAATATAGGTGCTGTGCCACGCTCCTCTTGGCATGACCTTTACAACATTATTGCCCCTGGAGCTCTAGTCATTTTAGATCTCGGAATGCTAACCCTATTCCTAACCCTAATTTTAGCCCGGTCAATAGAGACAAGCCCTATAACACCAGGACTAAGGTTTGCCCAAATGAAAAATAGGTGGAAGTAGTAATATAGGTGCTGTGCCACGCTCCTCTTGGCATGACCTTTACAAAATTAGTGCCCCTGGAGCTCTAGTCATTTTAGATCTCAGAATGCGAACCTTAACCCTAACCTTAATTTTAGCACAGTCAATAAACACAAGCCCTACAGTACAAGGACTCATGACTGCCCAAATGAGAAATGAGTTGTAGTAGTAATATAGGTGCTGTGCCACGCTCCTCTTGCTATGCCCTTTACAACATTATTGCCCCTGGAGCTCTAGACATTTTAGATCCTGGAACCCTGACCCTACTACAAATTTTAGCCCGGTCAATAGAGATATGTCCCACGTCAGCAGCATCTAATCTGTCCCAGATAAAAAAGTTCTGGAAGTAGCAATATAGGTGCTGTGCCACGCAAGCCACGCTACTCTTGCTATGCCCTTTACAACATTATTGCCCCTGGAGCTCTAGACATTTTAAATCTCAGAATGCTAACCCTAACACTAACCCTAATTTTAGCCTCGTCAATTGAGACAAGCCGTATAATACCAGGACTAAGGATTGCCGAAATGAGTAATGAGTGGAAGTAGTAATATAGGTGCTGTGCCACGCTCCTCTTGGCGTACCCTTTAAAACCTTAGGGCCCCTGGAGCTCTAGTCATTTTAGCTCTCAGAATACTAACACTAACCTTAACCCTAATTTAACCCGTTCCATAGTGGTATGTCCAGCGTCAGCAGCATCTAAGCTGTCCCAGATAAGAAAGTTCTGGAAGTAGTAATATAGGTGCTGTTCCACGCTCTTCTTGGCATGACCTTTACAAAATTAGTGCCCCTGGAGCTCTAGTCATTTTAGATCGCAGAATGCTAACCCTAACCCTAACCCTAATTTTAGCCCTGTCGGACTGATTAGGCCTATGTAAAGCAGCATCTATGCTGTCCCAGATGAGAAAGTTCTGGCAGTAGTTATATAGGTGCTGTGCCACGCTCCTCTTGCTATGCCCTTTACAACATTTTTGCCCGTGGAGCTCTAGTCATTTTAGATCTCAGAATGCTAAACCTAACCCTAAGTTTAGCTTGGTCAATAGAGACAAGGCCTATAATACAAGGACTAAGGATTGCCCAAATGAGAAATGAGTGGAAGTAGTAATATAGGTGCTGAGCCACGCTCCTCTTGTCATGCCCTTTACAACATTTTTGCCCCTGGATCTCTAATCATTTTAGATCTCGGAATACTAACCCTATTCCTAACCCTAATTTTAGCCCGGTCAATAGAGACAAGCCCTATAATACCAACACTAAGGATTGCCCAAATGAAAAATAGGTGGAAGTAGTAATATTGGTGCGGTGCCACGGCCCTCTTGGCATGACCTTTACAACATTAGTGCCCCTGGAGCTCTAGACATTTTAGATCTCAGAACGCTAACCCTAACCCTAAGCCTAATTTTAGCCCGGTCGCACTGCTGAGGCCTATGTCAGCAGCTTCTCTGCTGTCACAGATGAGAAAGTTCTGGAAGTACTAATATAAGTGCTGTGCCACGCTCCTCTTGGCATGCCCCTTACAACATTAATGTGTCTCGAGTTCTAGTCATTTTAGATATCAGAATGCTAACCTTAACCCTAACCTTAATTTTAGCACAGTCAATAAAGACAAGCCCTACAGTACCAGGACTCATGACTGCCCAAAAGAGAAATGAGTTGTAGTAGTAATATAGGTGCTGTGCCACGCTCCTCTTGCTATGCCCTTTACAACATTATTGCCCCTGGAGCTCTAGACATTTTAGATCCTGGAACCCTGACCCTACCACTAATTTTAGCCCGGTCAATAGAGTTATGTCCCACGTCAGCGGCATCTAATCTGTCCCAGATAAAAAAGTTCTGGAAGTAGTAATATAGGTGCTGTGCCACGCTCCTCTTGGCATGCCCCTTACAACATTATTGCCCCTGGAGCTCTACACATTTTAGATCGCGGAACCCTAACCCTAATTTTAGCCTGGTCAATAGAGAGAAGGCCTATAATACCAGGATTAAGGCTTGCCCAAATTAGAAATGAGTGGAAGTAGTAATATAGGTGCTCTGCCACGCTCCTCTTGGCATGCCCTTTACAACATTAGTGCCCCTGGAGCTCTAGTCATTTTACATCTCAGAATGTTAACCCTAACCCTAACCCTAATTTTAGCCTGGTCAATAGAGAGAAGGCCTATAATACCAGGACTAAGGATTGCCCAAATAAGAAATGAGTGGAAGAATTAATATAGGTGCTGTGCCATGCTCCTCTTGGCATGCCCTTTACAACATTATTGCCCCTGGAGCTCTAGTCATTTTAGATCTCAGAATGCTTAACCTAACCCTAATTTTAGCCCTGTCAGACTGATGAGGCCTATGTCAGCAGCATCTGTGCTATCCCAGATGATAAAGTTCTCTAAGTATTAATATAGGTGCTGTGCCACGCTCCTCTTGGCATTCCCTTTACAACATTATTGCCCCTGGAGCTCTAGTCATTTTAGATCTCAGAATGCTAACCCTAACCCTAACCCTAATTTTAGCAACGTCAATAGAGACAAGCCGTATAATACCAGGACTAAGGATTGCCGAAATGAGTAATGAGTGGAAGTAGTAATATAGGTGCTGTGCCACGCTCCTCTTCGCATACCCTTTAAAACATTAGGGCCCCTGGAGTTCTAGTCATTTTAGATCTGAGAATGCTAACCCTAAACTTAACCCTAATTTAACCCGTTCCCTAGTGGTATGTCCAGCGTCAGCAGCATCTAAGCTGTCCCAGATGAGAAAGTTCTGGAAGTAGTAATATAGGTGCTGTGCCACCCTCCTCTTGGCATGACCTTTACAACATTAGTGCCCCTGGAGCTCTAGACATTTTAGATCTCAGAACGCTAACCCTAACCCTAAGCCTAATTTTAGCCCGGTCGCACTGCTGAGGCCTATGTCAGCAGCTTCTCTGCTGTCACAGATGAGAAAGTTCTGGAAGTACTAATATAAGTGCTGTGCCACGCTCCTCTTGGCATGCCCCTTACAACATTAGTGTGTCTCGAGTTCTAGTCATTTTAGATCTCAGAATGCTAACCCTAACCCTAACCCTAATTTTAGCACTGTCGGACTGATTAGGCCTATGTAAAGCAGCATCTATGCTGTCCCAGATGAGAAAGTTCTGGCAGTAGTAATATAGGTGCTGTGCCACGCTCCTCTTGCTATGCCCTTTACAACATTTTTGCCCGTGGAGCTCTAGTCATTTTAGATCTCAGAATGCTAAACCTATTCCTAACCCTAATTTTAGCCCGGTCAATAGAGACAAGGCCTATAATACAAGGACTAAGGATTGCCCAAATGAGAAATGAGTGGAAGTAGTAATATAGGTGCGGTGCCACGCCCCTCTTGGCATGACCTTTACAACATTAGTGCCCCTGGAGCTCTAGACATTTTAGATCTCAGAACGCTAACCCTAACCCTAAGCCTAATTTTAGCCCGGTCGCACTGGTGAGGCCTATGTCAGCAGCTTCTCTGCTGTCACAGATGAGAAAGTTCTGGAAGTACTAATATAAGTGCTGTGCCACGCTCCTCTTGGCATGCCCCTTACAACATTAATGTGTCTCGAGTTCTAGTCATTTTAGATATCAGAATGCTAACCTTAACCCTAACCTTAATTTTAGCACAGTCAATAAAGACAAGCCCTACAGTACCAGGACTCATGACTGCCCAAAAGAGAAATGAGTTGTAGTAGTAATATAGGTGCTGTGCCACGCTCCTCTTGCTATGCCCTTTACAACATTATTGCCCCTGGAGCTCTAGACATTTTAGATCCTGGAACCCTGACCCTACCACTAATTTTAGCCCGGTCAATAGAGTTATGTCCCATGTCAGCGGCATCTAATCTGTCCCAGATAAAAAAGTTCTGGAAGTAGTAATATAGGTGCTGTGCCACGCTCCTCTTGGCATGCCCCTTACAACATTATTGCCCCTGGAGCTCTACACATTTTAGATCGCGGAACCCTAACCCTAACCCTAATTTTAGCCTGGTCAATAGAGAGAAGGCCTATAATACCAGGACTAAGGCTTGCCCAAATTAGAAATGAGTGGAAGTAGTAATATAGGTGCTCTGCCACGCTCCTCTTGGCATGAGCTTTACAACATTAGTGCCCCTGGAGCTCTAGTCATTTTACATCTCAGAATGTTAACCCTAACCCTAACCCTAATTTTAGCCTGGTCAATAGAGAGAAGGCCTATAATACCAGGACTAAGGACTGCCCAAAATAGAAATGAGTGGAAGAAGTAATATAGGTGCTGTGCCACGCACCTCTTGGCATGCCCTTTACAACATTAGTGCCCCTGGAGGTCTAGGCGTTATAGATCGCGTAACCCTAGCCCTAAACCTAATTTTAGCCCGGTCAACAGAGACAAGCCCTATAGTACGAGGACTTAGGATTGCCCAAATGAGAAATGAGTGGAAGAATTAATATAGGTGCTGTGCCATGCTCCTCTTGGCATGCCCTTTACAACATTATTGCCCCTGGAGCTCTAGTCATTTTAGATCTCAGAATGCTTAACCTAACCCTAATTTTAGCCCTGTCAGACTGATGAGGCCTATGTCAGCAGCATCTGTGCTATCCCAGATGATAAAGTTCTCTAAGTATTAATATAGGTGCTGTGCCACGCTCCTCTTGGCATTCCCTTTACAACATTATTGCCCCTGGAGCTCTAGTCATTTTAGATCTCAGAATGCTAACCCTAACCCTAACCCTAATTTTAGCAACGTCAATAGAGACAAGCCGTATAATACCAGGACTAAGGATTGCCGAAATGAGTAATGAGTGGAAGTAGTAATATAGGTGCTGTGCCACGCTCCTCTTCGCATACCCTTTAAAACCTTAGGGCCCCTGGAGTTCTAGTCATTTTAGATCTGAGAATGCTAACCCTAACCTTAACCCTAATTTAACCCGTTCCCTAGTGGTATGTCCAGCGTCAGCAGCATCTAAGCTGTCCCAGATGAGAAAGTTCTGGAAGTAGTAATATAGGTGCTGTGCCACGCTCCTCTTGGCATGACCTTTACAACATTAGTGCCTCTGGAGCTCTAGTCATTTTAGATCTCAGAATGCTAACCCTAACCCTAACCCTAATTTTAGCCCTGTCGGACTGATTAGGCCTATGTAAAGCAGCATCTATGCTGTCCCAGATGAGAAAGTTCTGGCAGTAGCAATATAGGTGCTGTGCCACGCTCCTCTTGCTATGCCCTTTACAACATTTTTGCCCGTGGAGCTCTAGTCATTTTAGATCTCAGAATGCTAAACCTAACCCTAAGTTTAGCTTGGTCAATAGAGACAAGGCCTATAATACAAGGACTAAGGATTGCCCAAATGAGAAATGAGTGGAAGTAGTAATATAGGTGCTGTGCCACGCTCCTCTTGGCATGCCCTTTACAACATTTTTGCCCCTGGAGCTCTACTCATTTTAGATCTCGGAATGCTAACCCTATTCCTAACCCTAATTTTAGCCCGGTCAATAGAGACAAGCCCTATAATACCAGGACTAAGGATTGCCCAAATGAAAATTAGGTGGAAGTAGTAATATAGGTGCTGTGCCACGCTCCTCTTGGCATGACCTTTACAACATTATTGCCCCTGGAGCTCTAGTCATTTTAGATCTCGGAATGCTAACCCTATTCCTAACCCTAATTTTAGCCCGGTCAATAGAGACAAGCCCTATAACACCAGGACTAAGGTTTGCCCAAATGAAAAATAGGTGGAAGTAGTAATATAGGTGCTGTGCCACGCTCCTCTTGGCATGACCTTTACAAAATTAGTGCCCCTGGAGCTCTAGTCATTTTAGATCTCAGAATGCGAACCTTAACCCTAACCTTAATTTTAGCACAGTCAATAAACACAAGCCCTACAGTACAAGGACTCATGACTGCCCAAATGAGAAATGAGTTGTAGTAGTAATATAGGTGCTGTGCCACGCTCCTCTTGCTATGCCCTTTACAACATTATTGCCCCTGGAGCTCTAGACATTTTAGATCCTGGAACCCTGACCCTACTACAAATTTTAGCCCGGTCAATAGAGATATGTCCCACGTCAGCAGCATCTAATCTGTCCCAGATAAAAAAGTTCTGGAAGTAGCAATATAGGTGCTGTGCCACGCAAGCCACGCTACTCTTGCTATGCCCTTTACAACATTATTGCCCCTGGAGCTCTAGACATTTTAAATCTCAGAATGCTAACCCTAACACTAACCCTAATTTTAGCCTCGTCAATTGAGACAAGCCGTATAATACCAGGACTAAGGATTGCCGAAATGAGTAATGAGTGGAAGTAGTAATATAGGTGCTGTGCCACGCTCCTCTTGGCGTACCCTTTAAAACCTTAGGGCCCCTGGAGCTCTAGTCATTTTAGCTCTCAGAATACTAACACTAACCTTAACCCTAATTTAACCCGTTCCATAGTGGTATGTCCAGCGTCAGCAGCATCTAAGCTGTCCCAGATAAGAAAGTTCTGGAAGTAGTAATATAGGTGCTGTTCCACGCTCTTCTTGGCATGACCTTTACAAAATTAGTGCCCCTGGAGCTCTAGTCATTTTAGATCGCAGAATGCTAACCCTAACCCTAACCCTAATTTTAGCCCTGTCGGACTGATTAGGCCTATGTAAAGCAGCATCTATGCTGTCCCAGATGAGAAAGTTCTGGCAGTAGTTATATAGGTGCTGTGCCACGCTCCTCTTGCTATGCCCTTTACAACATTTTTGCCCGTGGAGCTCTAGTCATTTTAGATCTCAGAATGCTAAACCTAACCCTAAGTTTAGCTTGGTCAATAGAGACAAGTCCTATAATACAAGGACTAAGGATTGCCCAAATGAGAAATGAGTGGAAGTAGTAATATAGGTGCTGAGCCACGCTCCTCTTGTCATGCCCTTTACAACATTTTTGCCCCTGGATCTCTAATCATTTTAGATCTCGGAATACTAACCCTATTCCTAACCCTAATTTTAGCCCGGTCAATAGAGACAAGCCCTATAATACCAACACTAAGGATTGCCCAAATGAAAAATAGGTGGAAGTAGTAATATTGGTGCGGTGCCACGGCCCTCTTGGCATGACCTTTACAACATTAGTGCCCCTGGAGCTCTAGACATTTTAGATCTCAGAACGCTAACCCTAACCCTAAGCCTAATTTTAGCCCGGTCGCACTGCTGAGGCCTATGTCAGCAGCTTCTCTGCTGTCACAGATGAGAAAGTTCTGGAAGTACTAATATAAGTGCTGTGCCACGCTCCTCTTGGCATGCCCCTTACAACATTAATGTGTCTCGAGTTCTAGTCATTTTAGATATCAGAATGCTAACCTTAACCCTAACCTTAATTTTAGCACAGTCAATAAAGACAAGCCCTACAGTACCAGGACTCATGACTGCCCAAAAGAGAAATGAGTTGTAGTAGTAATATAGGTGCTGTGCCACGCTCCTCTTGCTATGCCCTTTACAACATTATTGCCCCTGGAGCTCTAGACATTTTAGATCCTGGAACCCTGACCCTACCACTAATTTTAGCCCGGTCAATAGAGTTATGTCCCACGTCAGCGGCATCTAATCTGTCCCAGATAAAAAAGTTCTGGAAGTAGTAATATAGGTGCTGTGCCACGCTCCTCTTGGCATGCCCCTTACAACATTATTGCCCCTGGAGCTCTACACATTTTAGATCGCGGAACCCTAACCCTAATTTTAGCCTGGTCAATAGAGAGAAGGCCTATAATACCAGGATTAAGGCTTGCCCAAATTAGAAATGAGTGGAAGTAGTAATATAGGTGCTCTGCCACGCTCCTCTTGGCATGCCCTTTACAACATTAGTGCCCCTGGAGCTCTAGTCATTTTACATCTCAGAATGTTAACCCTAACCCTAACCCTAATTTTAGCCTGGTCAATAGAGAGAAGGCCTATAATACCAGGACTAAGGATTGCCCAAATAAGAAATGAGTGGAAGAATTAATATAGGTGCTGTGCCATGCTCCTCTTGGCATGCCCTTTACAACATTATTGCCCCTGGAGCTCTAGTCATTTTAGATCTCAGAATGCTTAACCTAACCCTAATTTTAGCCCTGTCAGACTGATGAGGCCTATGTCAGCAGCATCTGTGCTATCCCAGATGATAAAGTTCTCTAAGTATTAATATAGGTGCTGTGCCACGCTCCTCTTGGCATGCCCTTTACAACATTATTGCCCCTGGAGCTCTAGTCATTTTAGATCTCAGAATGCTAACCCTAATCCTAACCCTAATTTTAGCCCCGTCAATAGAGACAAGCCATATAATACCAGGACTAAGGTTTGCCGAAATGAGTAATGAGTGGAAGTAGTAATATAGGTGCTGTGCCACGCTCCTCTTCGCATACCCTTTAAAACATTAGGGCCCCTGGAGCTCTAGTCATTTTAGATCTGAGAATGCTAACCCTAACCTTAACCCTAATTTAACCCGTTCCCTAGTGGTATGTCCAGCGTCAGCAGCATCTAAGCTGTCCCAGATGAGAAAGTTCTGGAAGTAGTAATATAGGTGCTGTGCCACGCTCCTCTTGGCATGACCTTTACAAAATTAGTGCCCCTGGAGCTCTAGTCATTTTAGATCTCAGAATGCTAACCCTAACCCTAACCCTAATTTTAGCCCTGTCGGACTGATTAGGCCTATGTAAAGCAGCATCTATGCTGTCCCAGATGAGAAAGTTCTGGCAGTAGTAATATAGGTGCTGTGCCACGCTCCTCTTGCTATGCCCTTTACAACATTTTTGCCCGTGGAGCTCTAGTCATTTTAGATCTCAGAATGCTAAACCTAACCCTAAGTTTAGCTTGGTAAATAGAGACAAGGCCTATAATACAAGGACAAAGGATTGCCCAAATGAGAAATGAGTGGAAGTAGTAATATAGGTGCTGTGCCACGCTCCTCTTGGCATGCCCTTTACAACATTTTTGCCCCTGGAGCTCTACTCATTTTAGATCTCGGAATGCTAACCCTTTTCCTAACCCTAATTTTAGCCCGGTCAATAGAGACAAGCCCTATAATACCAGGACTAAGGATTGCCCAAATGAAAATTAGGTGGAAGTAGTAATATAGGTGCTGTGCCACGCTCCTCTTGGCATGACCTTTACAACATTATTGCCCCTGGAGCTCTAGTCATTTTAGATCTCGGAATGCTAACCCTATTCCTAACCCTAATTTTAGCCCGGTCAATAGAGACAAGCCCTATAACACCAGGACTAAGGTTTGCCCAAATGAAAAATAGGTGGAAGTAGTAATATAGGTGCTGTGCCACGCTTCTCTTGGCATGACCTTTACAAAATTAGTGCCCCTGGAGCTCTAGTCATTTTAGATCTCAGAATGCTAACCTTAACCCTAACCTTAATTTTAGCACAGTCAATAAACACAAGCCCTACAGTACAAGGACTCATGACTGCCCAAATGAGAAATGAGTTGTAGTAGTAATATAGGTGTTGTGCCACGCTCCTCTTGCTATGCCCTTTACAACATTATTCCCCCTGGAGCTCTAGACATTTTAGATCCTGGAACCCTGACCCTACCACAAATTTTAGCCCGGTCAATAGAGATATGTCCCACGTCAGCAGCATCTAATCTGTCCCAGATAAAAAAGTTCTGGAAGTAGCAATATAGGTGCTGTGCCACGCTACTCTTGCTATGCCCTTTACAACATTATTGCCCCTGGAGCTCTAGACATTTTAGATCTCGGAACCGTAACCCTAACCCTAATTTTAGCCTGGTCAATAGGGAGAAGGCCTATAATACCAGGACTAAGGATTGCTTAAATGAGAAATGAGTGGAAGAAGTAATATAGGTGCTGTGCCACGCACCTCTTGGCATGCCCTTTACAACATTAGTGCCCCTGGAGGTCTAGGCGTTATAGATCGCGTAACCCTAGCCCTAAACCTAATTTTAGCCTGGTCAATAGAGACAAGCCCTATAGTTCCAGGACTTAGGATTGCCCAAATTAGAAATGAGTGGAAGAAGTAATATAGGTGCGGTGCCACGCCACTCTTGGCATGACCTTTACAACATTAGTGCCCCTGGAGCTCTAGATATTTTAGATCTCAGAACGTCTAACCCTAACCCTAATTTTGGCCCTGTCAGACTGATGAGGCCTATGTCAGCAGCATCTGTGCTATCCCAGATGATAAAGTTCTCTAAGTAGTAATATAGGTGCTGTGCCACCCTCCTCTTGGCATGCCCTTTACAACATTATTGCCCCTGGAGCTCTAGTCATTTTAAATCTAAGAATGCTAACCCTAACACTAACCCTAATTTTAGCCTCGTCAATTGAGACAAGCCGTATAATACCAGGACTAAGGATTGCCGAAATGAGTAATGAGTGGAAGTAGTAATATAGGTGCTGTGCCACGCTCCTCTTGGCGTACACTTTAAAACCTTAGGGCCCCTGGAGCTCTAGTCATTTTAGCTCTCAGAATACTAACACTAACCTTAACCCTAATTTAACCCGTTCCATAGTGGTATGTCCATCGTCAGCAGCATCTAAGCTGTCCCAGATAAGAAAGTTCTGGAAGTAGTAATATAGGTGCTGTGCCACGCTCCTCTTGGCATGACCTTTACAAAATTAGTGCCCCTGGAGCTCTAGTCATTTTAGATCTCAGAATGCTAACCCTAACCCTAACCCTAATTTTAGCCCTGTCGGACTGATTAGGCCTATGTAAAGCAGCATCTATGCTGTCCCAGATGAGAAAGTTCTGGCAGTAGTAATATAGGTGCTGTGCCACGCTCCTCTTGCTATGCCCTTTACAACATTTTTGCCCGTGGAGCTCTAGTCATTTTAGATCTCAGAATGCTAAACCTAACCCTAAGTTTAGCTTGGTCAATAGAGACAAGGCCTATAATACAAGGACTAAGGATTGCCCAAATGAGAAATGAGTGGAAGTAGTAATATAGGTGCTGAGCCACGCTCCTCTTGTCATGCCCTTTACAACATTAGTGCCCCTGGATCTCTAATCATTTTAGATCTCGGAATACTAAAACTATTCCTAACCCTAATTTTAGCCCGGTCAATAGAGACAAGCCCTATAATACCAACACTAAGGATTGCCCAAATGAAAAATAGGTGGAAGTAGTAATATTGGTGCGGTGCCACGCCCCTCTTGGCATGACCTTTACAACATTAGTGCCCCTGGAGCTCTAGACATTTTAGATCTCAGAACGCTAACCCTAACCCTAAGCCTAATTTTAGCCCGGTCGCACTGGTGAGGCCTATGTCAGCAGCTTCTCTGCTGTCACAGATGAGAAAGTTCTGGAAGTACTAATATAAGTGCTGTGCCACGCTCCTCTTGGCATGCCCCTTACAACATTAGTGTGTCTCGAGTTCTAGTCATTTTAGATATCAGAATGCTAACCTTAACCCTAACCTTAATTTTAGCACAGTCAATAAAGACAAGCCCTACAGTACCAGGACTCATGACTGCCCAAAAGAGAAATGAGTTGTAGTAGTAATATAGGTGCTGTGCCACGCTCCTCTTGCTATGCCCTTTACAACATTATTGCCCCTGGAGCTCTAGACATTTTAGATCCTGGAACCCTGACCCTACCACTAATTTTAGCCCGGTCAATAGAGTTATGTCCCACGTCAGCGGCATCTAATCTGTCCCAGATAAAAAAGTTCTGGAAGTAGTAATATAGGTGCTGTGCCACGCTCCTCTTGGCATGCCCCTTACAACATTATTGCCCCTGGAGCTCTACACATTTTAGATCGCGGAACCCTAACCCTAATTTTAGCCTGGTCAATAGAGAGAAGGCCTATAATACCAGGATTAAGGCTTGCCCAAATTAGAAATGAGTGGAAGTAGTAATATAGGTGCTCTGCCACGCTCCTCTTGGCATGCCCTTTACAACATTAGTGCCCCTGGAGCTCTAGTCATTTTACATCTCAGAATGTTAACCCTAACCCTAACCCTAATTTTAGCCTGGTCAATAGAGAGAAGGCCTATAATACCAGGACTAAGGATTGCCCAAATGAGAAATGAGTGGAAGAATTAATATAGGTGCTGTGCCATGCTCCTCTTGGCATGCCCTTTACAACATTATTGCCCCTGGAGCTCTAGTCATTTTAGATCTCAGAATGCTTAACCTAACCCTAATTTTAGCCCTGTCAGACTGATGAGGCCTATGTCAGCAGCATCTGTGCTATCCCAGATGATAAAGTTCTCTAAGTATTAATATAGGTGCTGTGCCACGCTCCTCTTGGCATGCCCTTTACAACATTATTGCCCCTGGAGCTCTAGTCATTTTAGATCTCAGAATGCTAACCCTAATCCTAACCCTAATTTTAGCCCCGTCAATAGAGACAAGCCGTATAATACCAGGACTAAGGATTGCCGAAATGAGTAATGAGTGGAAGTAGTAATATAGGTGCTGTGCCACGCTCCTCTTCGCATACCCTTTAAAACATTAGGGCCCCTGGAGCTCTAGTCATTTTAGATCTGAGAATGCTAACCCTAACCTTAACCCTAATTTAACCCGTTCCCTAGTGGTATGTCCAGCGTCAGCAGCATCTAAGCTGTCCCAGATGAGAAAGTTCTGGAAGTAGTAATATAGGTGCTGTGCCACGCTCCTCTTGGAATGACCTTTACAAAATTAGTGTCCCTGGAGCTCTAGTCATTTTAGATCTCAGAATGCTAACCCTAACCCTAACCCTAATTTTAGCCCTGTCGGACTGATTAGGCCTATGTAAAGCAGCATCTATGCTGTCCCAGATGAGAAAGTTCTGGCAGTAGTAATATAGGTGCTGTGCCACGCTCCTCTTGCTATGCCCTTTACAACATTTTTGCCCGTGGAGCTCTAGTCATTTTAGATCTCAGAATGCTAAACCTAACCCTAAGTTTAGCTTGGTAAATAGAGACAAGGCCTATAATACAAGGACAAAGGATTGCCCAAATGAGAAATGAGTGGAAGTAGTAATATAGGTGCTGCGCCACGCTCCTCTTGGCATGCCCTTTACAACATTTTTGCCCCTGGAGCTCTACTCATTTTAGATCTCGGAATGCTAACCCTTTTCCTAACCCTAATTTTAGCCCGGTCAATAGAGACAAGCCCTATAATACCAGGACTAAGGATTGCCCAAATGAAAATTAGGTGGAAGTAGTAATATAGGTGCTGTGCCACGCTCCTCTTGGCATGACCTTTACAACATTATTGCCCCTGGAGCTCTAGTCATTTTAGATCTCGGAATGCTAACCCTATTCCTAACCCTAATTTTAGCCCGGTCAATAGAGACAAGCCCTATAACACCAGGACTAAGGTTTGCCCAAATGAAAAATAGGTGGAAGTAGTAATATAGGTGCTGTGCCACGCTTCTCTTGGCATGACCTTTACAAAATTAGTGCCCCTGGAGCTCTAGTCATTTTAGATCTCAGAATGCTAACCTTAACCCTAACCTTAATTTTAGCACAGTCAATAAACACAAGCCCTACAGTACAAGGACTCATGACTGCCCAAATGAGAAATGAGTTGTAGTAGTAATATAGGTGTTGTGCCACGCTCCTCTTGCTATGCCCTTTACAACATTATTCCCCCTGGAGCTCTAGACATTTTAGATCCTGGAACCCTGACCCTACCACAAATTTTAGCCCGGTCAATAGAGATATGTCCCACGTCAGCAGCATCTAATCTGTCCCAGATAAAAAAGTTCTGGAAGTAGCAATATAGGTGCTGTGCCACGCTACTCTTGCTATGCCCTTTACAACATTATTGCCCCTGGAGCTCTAGACATTTTAGATCTCGGAACCGTAACCCTAACCCTAATTTTAGCCTGGTCAATAGGGAGAAGGCCTATAATACCAGGACTAAGGATTGCTTAAATGAGAAATGAGTGGAAGAAGTAATATAGGTGCTGTGCCACGCACCTCTTGGCATGCCCTTTACAACATTAGTGCCCCTGGAGGTCTAGGCGTTATAGATCGCGTAACCCTAGCCCTAAACCTAATTTTAGCCTGGTCAACAGAGACAAGCCCTATAGTACCAGGACTTAGGATTGCCCAAATTAGAAATGAGTGGAAGAAGTAATATAGGTGCGGTGCCACGCCACTCTTGGCATGACCTTTACAACATTAGTGCCCCTGGAGCTCTAGATATTTTAGATCTCAGAACGTCTAACCCTAACCCTAATTTTGGCCCTGTCAGACTGATGAGGCCTATGTCAGCAGCATCTGTGCTATCCCAGATGATAAAGTTCTCTAAGTAGTAATATAGGTGCTGTGCCACCCTCCTCTTGGCATGCCCTTTACAACATTATTGCCCCTGGAGCTCTAGTCATTTTAAATCTAAGAATGCTAACCCTAACACTAACCCTAATTTTAGCCTCGTCAATTGAGACAAGCCGTATAATACCAGGACTAAGGATTGCCGAAATGAGTAATGAGTGGAAGTAGTAATATAGGTGCTGTGCCACGCTCCTCTTGGCGTACACTTTAAAACCTTAGGGCCCCTGGAGCTCTAGTCATTTTAGCTCTCAGAATACTAACACTAACCTTAACCCTAATTTAACCCGTTCCATAGTGGTATGTCCATCGTCAGCAGCATCTAAGCTGTCCCAGATAAGAAAGTTCTGGAAGTAGTAATATAGGTGCTGTGCCACGCTCCTCTTGGCATGACCTTTACAAAATTAGTGTCCCTGGAGCTCTAGTCATTTTAGATCGCAGAATGCTAACCCTAACCCTAACCCTAATTTTAGCCCTGTCGGACTGATTAGGCCTATGTAAAGCAGCATCTATGCTGTCCCAGATGAGAAAGTTCTGGCAGTAGTAATATAGGTGCTGTGCCACGCTCCTCTTCCTATGCCCTTTACAACATTTTTGCCCGTGGAGCTCTAGTCATTTTAGATCTCAGAATGCTAAACCTAACCCTAAATTTAGCTTGGTCAATAGAGACAAGGCCTATAATACAAGGACTAAGGATTGCCCAAATGAGAAATGAGTGGAAGTAGTAATATAGGTGCTGAGCCACGCTCCTCTTGGCATGCCCTTTACAACATTTTTGCCCCTGGATCTCTAATCATTTTAGATCTCGGAATACTAAAACTATTCCTAACCCTAATTTTAGCCCGGTCAATAGAGACAAGCCCTATAATACCAACACTAAGGATTGCCCAAATGAAAAATAGGTGGAAGTAGTAATATTGGTGCGGTGCCACGCCCCTCTTGGCATGACCTTTACAACATTAGTGCCCCTGGAGCTCTAGACATTTTAGATCTCAGAACGCTAACCCTAACCCTAAGCCTAATTTTAGCCCGGTCGCACTGCTGAGGCCTATGTCAGCAGCTTCTCTGCTGTCACAGATGAGAAAGTTCTGGAAGTACTAATATAAGTGCTGTGCCACGCTCCTCTTGGCATGCCCCTTACAACATTAGTGTGTCTCGAGTTCTAGTCATTTTAGATATCAGAATGCTAACCTTAACCCTAACCTTAATTTTAGCACAGTCAATAAAGACAAGCCCTACAGTACCAGGACTCATGACTGCCCAAAAGAGAAATGAGTTGTAGTAGTAATATAGGTGCTGTGCCACGCTCCTCTTGCTATGCCCTTTACAACATTATTGCCCCTGGAGCTCTAGACATTTTAGATCCTGGAACCCTGACCCTACCACTAATTTTAGCCCGGTCAATAGAGTTATGTCCCACGTCAGCGGCATCTAATCTGTCCCAGATAAAAAAGTTCTGGAAGTAGTAATATAGGTGCTGTGCCACGCTCCTCTTGGCATGCCCCTTACAACATTATTGCCCCTGGAGCTCTACACATTTTAGATCGCGGAACCCTAAACCTAACACTAATTTTAGCCTGGTCAATAGAGAGAAGGCCTATAATACCAGGACTAAGGCTTGCCCAAATTAGAAATGAGTGGAAGTAGTAATATAGGTGCTCTGCCACGCTCCTCTTGGCATGCCCTTTACAACATTAGTGCCCCTGGAGCTCTAGTCATTTTACATCTCAGAATGTTAACCCTAACCCTAAACCTTATTTTAGCCTGCTCAATAGAGAGAAGGCCTATAATACCAGGACTAAGGACTGCCCAAAAGAGAAATGAGTGGAAGAAGTAATATAGGTGCTGTGCCACGCACCTCTTGGCATGCCCTTTACAACATTAGTGCCCCTGGAGGTCTAGGCGTTATAGATCGCGTAACCCTAGCCCTAAACCTAATTTTAGCCTGGTCAATAGAGACAAGCCCTATAGTTCCAGGACTTAGGATTGCCCAAATTAGAAATGAGTGGAAGAAGTAATATAGGTGCGGTGCCACGCCACTCTTGGCATGACCTTTACAACATTAGTGCCCTGGAGCTCTAGATATTTTAGATCTCAGAACGTCTAACCCTAACCCTAATTTTGGCCCTGTCAGACTGATGAGGCCTATGTCAGCAGCATCTGTGCTATCCCAGATGATAAAGTTCTCTAAGTAGTAATATAGGTGCTGTGCCACCCTCCTCTTGGCATGCCCTTTACAACATTATTGCCCCTGGAGCTCTAGTCATTTTAAATCTAAGAATGCTAACCCTAACACTAACCCTAATTTTAGCCTCGTCAATTGAGACAAGCCGTATAATACCAGGACTAAGGATTGCCGAAATGAGTAATGAGTGGAAGTAGTAATATAGGTGCTGTGCCACGCTCCTCTTGGCGTACACTTTAAAACCTTAGGGCCCCTGGAGCTCTAGTCATTTTAGCTCTCAGAATGCTAACACTAACCTTAACCCTAATTTAACCCGTTCCCTAGTGGTATGTCCAGCGTCAGCAACATCTAAGCTGTCCCAGATGAGAAAATTCTGGAAGTAGTAATATAGGTGCTGTGCCACGCTCCTCTTGGCATGACCTTTACAACATTAGTGCCCCTGGAGCTCTAGTCATTTTAGATCTCAGAATGCTAACCCTAACCCTAACCCTAATTTTAGCCCTGTCGGACTGATGAGGCCTATGTAAGCAGCATCTATGCTGTCCCAGATGAGAAAGTTCTGGCAGTAGTAATATAGGTGCTGTGCCACGCTCCTCTTGCTATGCCCTTTACAACATTTTTGCCCGTGGAGCTCTAGTCATTTTAGATCTCAGAATGCTAAACCTAACCCTAAGTTTAGCTTGGTCAATAGAGACAAGGCCTATAATACAAAGACTAAGGATTGCCCAAATGAGAAATGAGTGGAAGTAGTAATATAGGTGCTGTGCCACGCTCCTCTTGGCATGCCCTTTACAACATTTTTGCCCCGGGAGCTCTACTCATTTTAGATCTCGGAATACTAAAACTATTCCTAACCCTAATTTTAGCCCGGTCAATAGAGACAAGCCCTATAACACCAGGACTAAGGTTTGCCCAAATGAAAAATAGGTGGAAGTAGTAATATAGGTGCTGTGCCACGCTCCTCTTGGCATGACCTTTACAAAATTAGTGCCCCTGGAGCTCTAGTCATTTTAGATCTCAGAATGCTAACCTTAACCCTAACCTTAATTTTAGCACAGTCAATAAACACAAGCCCTACAGTACAAGGACTCATGACTGCCCAAATTAGAAATGAGTTGTAGTAGTAATATAGGTGCTGTGCCACGCTCCTCTTGCTATGCCCTTTACAACATTATTCCCCCTGGAGCTCTAGACATTTTAGATCCTGGAACCCTGACCCTACCACAAATTTTAGCCCAGTCAATAGAGATATGTCCCACGTCAGCAGCATCTAATCTGTCCCAGATTAAAAAGTTCTGGAAGTAGCAATATAGGTGCTGTGCCACGCACCACTTGGCATGCCATTTACAACATTATTGCCCCTGGAGCTCTAGACATTTTAGATCGCGGAACCGTAACGTAAACCCTAATTTTAGCCTGGTCAATAGAGAGAAGGCCTATAATACCAGGACTAAGGACTGCCCAAAAGAGAAATGAGTGGAAGAAGTAATATAGGTGCTGTGCCACGCTCCTCTTGGCATGCCCCTTACAACATTATTGCCCCTGGAGCTCTACACATTTTAGATCGCGGAACCCTAACCCTAATTTTAGCCTGGTCAATAGAGAGAAGGCCTATAATACCAGGATTAAGGCTTGCCCAAATTAGAAATGAGTGGAAGTAGTAATATAGGTGCTCTGCCACGCTCCTCTTGGCATGCCCTTTACAACATTAGTGCCCCTGGAGCTCTAGTCATTTTACATCTCAGAATGTTAACCCTAACCCTAACCCTAATTTTAGCCTGGTCAATAGAGAGAAGGCCTATAATACCAGGACTAAGGATTGCCCAAATAAGAAATGAGTGGAAGAATTAATATAGGTGCTGTGCCATGCTCCTCTTGGCATGCCCTTTACAACATTATTGCCCCTGGAGCTCTAGTCATTTTAGATCTCAGAATGCTTAACCTAACCCTAATTTTAGCCCTGTCAGACTGATGAGGCCTATGTCAGCAGCATCTGTGCTATCCCAGATGATAAAGTTCTCTAAGTATTAATATAGGTGCTGTGCCACGCTCCTCTTGGCATGCCCTTTACAACATTATTGCCCCTGGAGCTCTAGTCATTTTAGATCTCAGAATGCTAACCCTAATCCTAACCCTAATTTTAGCCCCGTCAATAGAGACAAGCCATATAATACCAGGACTAAGGTTTGCCGAAATGAGTAATGAGTGGAAGTAGTAATATAGGTGCTGTGCCACGCTCCTCTTCGCATACCCTTTAAAACATTAGGGCCCCTGGAGCTCTAGTCATTTTAGATCTGAGAATGCTAACCCTAACCTTAACCCTAATTTAACCCGTTCCCTAGTGGTATGTCCAGCGTCAGCAGCATCTAAGCTGTCCCAGATGAGAAAGTTCTGGAAGTAGTAATATAGGTGCTGTGCCACGCTCCTCTTGGCATGACCTTTACAAAATTAGTGCCCCTTGAGCTCTAGTCATTTTAGATCTCAGAATGCTAACCCTAACCCTAACCCTAATTTTAGCCCTGTCGGACTGATTAGGCCTATGTAAAGCAGCATCTATGCTGTCCCAGATGAGAAAGTTCTGGCAGTAGTAATATAGGTGCTGTGCCACGCTCCTCTTGCTATGCCCTTTACAACATTTTTGCCCGTGGAGCTCTAGTCATTTTAGATCTCAGAATGCTAAACCTAACCCTAAGTTTAGCTTGGTAAATAGAGACAAGGCCTATAATACAAGGACAAAGGATTGCCCAAATGAGAAATGAGTGGAAGTAGTAATATAGGTGCTGTGCCACGCTCCTCTTGGCATGCCCTTTACAACATTTTTGCCCCTGGAGCTCTACTCATTTTAGATCTCGGAATGCTAACCCTTTTCCTAACCCTAATTTTAGCCCGGTCAATAGAGACAAGCCCTATAATACCAGGACTAAGGATTGCCCAAATGAAAATTAGGTGGAAGTAGTAATATAGGTGCTGTGCCACGCTCCTCTTGGCATGACCTTTACAACATTATTGCCCCTGGAGCTCTAGTCATTTTAGATCTCGGAATGCTAACCCTATTCCTAACCCTAATTTTAGCCCGGTCAATAGAGACAAGCCCTATAACACCAGGACTAAGGTTTGCCCAAATGAAAAATAGGTGGAAGTAGTAATATAGGTGCTGTGCCACGCTTCTCTTGGCATGACCTTTACAAAATTAGTGCCCCTGGAGCTCTAGTCATTTAGATCTCAGAATGCTAACCTTAACCCTAACCTTAATTTTAGCACAGTCAATAAACACAAGCCCTACAGTACAAGGACTCATGACTGCCCAAATGAGAAATGAGTTGTAGTAGTAATATAGGTGTTGTGCCACGCTCCTCTTGCTATGCCCTTTACAACATTATTCCCCCTGGAGCTCTAGACATTTTAGATCCTGGAACCCTGACCCTACCACAAATTTTAGCCCGGTCAATAGAGATATGTCCCACGTCAGCAGCATCTAATCTGTCCCAGATAAAAAAGTTCTGGAAGTAGCAATATAGGTGCTGTGCCACGCTACTCTTGCTATGCCCTTTACAACATTATTGCCCCTGGAGCTCTAGACATTTTAGATCTCGGAACCGTAACCCTAACCCTAATTTTAGCCTGGTCAATAGGGAGAAGGCCTATAATACCAGGACTAAGGATTGCTTAAATGAGAAATGAGTGGAAGAAGTAATATAGGTGCTGTGCCACGCACCTCTTGGCATGCCCTTTACAACATTAGTGCCCCTGGAGGTCTAGGCGTTATAGATCGCGTAACCCTAGCCCTAAACCTAATTTTAGCCTGGTCAATAGAGACAAGCCCTATAGTTCCAGGACTTAGGATTGCCCAAATTAGAAATGAGTGGAAGAAGTAATATAGGTGCGGTGCCACGCCACTCTTGGCATGACCTTTACAACATTAGTGCCCCTGGAGCTCTAGATATTTTAGATCTCAGAACGTCTAACCCTAACCCTAATTTTGGCCCTGTCAGACTGATGAGGCCTATGTCAGCAGCATCTGTGCTATCCCAGATGATAAAGTTCTCTAAGTAGTAATATAGGTGCTGTGCCACCCTCCTCTTGGCATGCCCTTTACAACATTATTGCCCCTGGAGCTCTAGTCATTTTAAATCTAAGAATGCTAACCCTAACACTAACCCTAATTTTAGCCTCGTCAATTGAGACAAGCCGTATAATACCAGGACTAAGGATTGCCGAAATGAGTAATGAGTGGAAGTAGTAATATAGGTGCTGTGCCACGCTCCTCTTGGCGTACACTTTAAAACCTTAGGGCCCCTGGAGCTCTAGTCATTTTAGCTCTCAGAATACTAACACTAACCTTAACCCTAATTTAACCCGTTCCATAGTGGTATGTCCATCGTCAGCAGCATCTAAGCTGTCCCAGATAAGAAAGTTCTGGAAGTAGTAATATAGGTGCTGTGCCACGCTCCTCTTGGCATGACCTTTACAAAATTAGTGCCCCTGGAGCTCTAGTCATTTTAGATCTCAGAATGCTAACCCTAACCCTAACCCTAATTTTAGCCCTGTCGGACTGATTAGGCCTATGTAAAGCAGCATCTATGCTGTCCCAGATGAGAAAGTTCTGGCAGTAGTAATATAGGTGCTGTGCCACGCTCCTCTTGCTATGCCCTTTACAACATTTTTGCCCGTGGAGCTCTAGTCATTTTAGATCTCAGAATGCTAAACCTAACCCTAAGTTTAGCTTGGTCAATAGAGACAAGGCCTATAATACAAGGACTAAGGATTGCCCAAATGAGAAATGAGTGGAAGTAGTAATATAGGTGCTGAGCCACGCTCCTCTTGTCATGCCCTTTACAACATTAGTGCCCCTGGATCTCTAATCATTTTAGATCTCGGAATACTAAAACTATTCCTAACCCTAATTTTAGCCCGGTCAATAGAGACAAGCCCTATAATACCAACACTAAGGATTGCCCAAATGAAAAATAGGTGGAAGTAGTAATATTGGTGCGGTGCCACGCCCCTCTTGGCATGACCTTTACAACATTAGTGCCCCTGGAGCTCTAGACATTTTAGATCTCAGAACGCTAACCCTAACCCTAAGCCTAATTTTAGCCCGGTCGCACTGGTGAGGCCTATGTCAGCAGCTTCTCTGCTGTCACAGATGAGAAAGTTCTGGAAGTACTAATATAAGTGCTGTGCCACGCTCCTCTTGGCATGCCCCTTACAACATTAGTGTGTCTCGAGTTCTAGTCATTTTAGATATCAGAATGCTAACCTTAACCCTAACCTTAATTTTAGCACAGTCAATAAAGACAAGCCCTACAGTACCAGGACTCATGACTGCCCAAAAGAGAAATGAGTTGTAGTAGTAATATAGGTGCTGTGCCACGCTCCTCTTGCTATGCCCTTTACAACATTATTGCCCCTGGAGCTCTAGACATTTTAGATCCTGGAACCCTGACCCTACCACTAATTTTAGCCCGGTCAATAGAGTTATGTCCCACGTCAGCGGCATCTAATCTGTCCCAGATAAAAAAGTTCTGGAAGTAGTAATATAGGTGCTGTGCCACGCTCCTCTTGGCATGCCCCTTACAACATTATTGCCCCTGGAGCTCTACACATTTTAGATCGCGGAACCCTAACCCTAATTTTAGCCTGGTCAATAGAGAGAAGGCCTATAATACCAGGATTAAGGCTTGCCCAAATTAGAAATGAGTGGAAGTAGTAATATAGGTGCTCTGCCACGCTCCTCTTGGCATGCCCTTTACAACATTAGTGCCCCTGGAGCTCTAGTCATTTTACATCTCAGAATGTTAACCCTAACCCTAACCCTAATTTTAGCCTGGTCAATAGAGAGAAGGCCTATAATACCAGGACTAAGGATTGCCCAAATGAGAAATGAGTGGAAGAATTAATATAGGTGCTGTGCCATGCTCCTCTTGGCATGCCCTTTACAACATTATTGCCCCTGGAGCTCTAGTCATTTTAGATCTCAGAATGCTTAACCTAACCCTAATTTTAGCCCTGTCAGACTGATGAGGCCTATGTCAGCAGCATCTGTGCTATCCCAGATGATAAAGTTCTCTAAGTAGTAATATAGGTGCTGTGCCACCCTCCTCTTGGCATGCCCTTTACAACATTATTGCCCCTGGAGCTCTAGTCATTTTAGATCTCAGAATGCTAACCCTAATCCTAACCCTAATTTTAGCCCCGTCAATAGAGACAAGCCGTATAATACCAGGACTAAGGATTGCCGAAATGAGTAATGAGTGGAAGTAGTAATATAGGTGCTGTGCCACGCTCCTCTTCGCATACCCTTTAAAACATTAGGGCCCCTGGAGCTCTAGTCATTTTAGATCTGAGAATGCTAACCCTAACCTTAACCCTAATTTAACCCGTTCCCTAGTGGTATGTCCAGCGTCAGCAGCATCTAAGCTGTCCCAGATGAGAAAGTTCTGGAAGTAGTAATATAGGTGCTGTGCCACGCTCCTCTTGGAATGACCTTTACAAAATTAGTGCCCCTGGAGCTCTAGTCATTTTAGATCTCAGAATGCTAACCCTAACCCTAACCCTAATTTTAGCCCTGTCGGACTGATTAGGCCTATGTAAAGCAGCATCTATGCTGTCCCAGATGAGAAAGTTCTGGCAGTAGTAATATAGGTGCTGTGCCACGCTCCTCTTGCTATGCCCTTTACAACATTTTTGCCCGTGGAGCTCTAGTCATTTTAGATCTCAGAATGCTAAACCTAACCCTAAGTTTAGCTTGGTAAATAGAGACAAGGCCTATAATACAAGGACAAAGGATTGCCCAAATGAGAAATGAGTGGAAGTAGTAATATAGGTGCTGTGCCACGCTCCTCTTGGCATGCCCTTTACAACATTTTTGCCCCTGGAGCTCTACTCATTTTAGATCTCGGAATGCTAACCCTTTTCCTAACCCTAATTTTAGCCCGGTCAATAGAGACAAGCCCTATAATACCAGGACTAAGGATTGCCCAAATGAAAATTAGGTGGAAGTAGTAATATAGGTGCTGTGCCACGCTCCTCTTGGCATGACCTTTACAACATTATTGCCCCTGGAGCTCTAGTCATTTTAGATCTCGGAATGCTAACCCTATTCCTAACCCTAATTTTAGCCCGGTCAATAGAGACAAGCCCTATAACACCAGGACTAAGGTTTGCCCAAATGAAAAATAGGTGGAAGTAGTAATATAGGTGCTGTGCCACGCTTCTCTTGGCATGACCTTTACAAAATTAGTGCCCCTGGAGCTCTAGTCATTTTAGATCTCAGAATGCTAACCTTAACCCTAACCTTAATTTTAGCACAGTCAATAAACACAAGCCCTACAGTACAAGGACTCATGACTGCCCAAATGAGAAATGAGTTGTAGTAGTAATATAGGTGTTGTGCCACGCTCCTCTTGCTATGCCCTTTACAACATTATTCCCCCTGGAGCTCTAGACATTTTAGATCCTGGAACCCTGACCCTACCACAAATTTTAGCCCGGTCAATAGAGATATGTCCCACGTCAGCAGCATCTAATCTGTCCCAGATAAAAAAGTTCTGGAAGTAGCAATATAGGTGCTGTGCCACGCTACTCTTGCTATGCCCTTTACAACATTATTGCCCCTGGAGCTCTAGACATTTTAGATCTCGGAACCGTAACCCTAACCCTAATTTTAGCCTGGTCAATAGGGAGAAGGCCTATAATACCAGGACTAAGGATTGCTTAAATGAGAAATGAGTGGAAGAAGTAATATAGGTGCTGTGCCACGCACCTCTTGGCATGCCCTTTACAACATTAGTGCCCCTGGAGGTCTAGGCGTTATAGATCGCGTAACCCTAGCCCTAAACCTAATTTTAGCCTGGTCAATAGAGACAAGCCCTATAGTACCAGGACTTAGGATTGCCCAAATTAGAAATGAGTGGAAGAAGTAATATAGGTGCGGTGCCACGCCACTCTTGGCATGACCTTTACAACATTAGTGCCCCTGGAGCTCTAGATATTTTAGATCTCAGAACGTCTAACCCTAACCCTAATTTTGGCCCTGTCAGACTGATGAGGCCTATGTCAGCAGCATCTGTGCTATCCCAGATGATAAAGTTCTCTAAGTAGTAATATAGGTGCTGTGCCACCCTCCTCTTGGCATGCCCTTTACAACATTATTGCCCCTGGAGCTCTAGTCATTTTAAATCTAAGAATGCTAACCCTAACCCTAACCCTAATTTTAGCCTCGTCAATTGAGACAAGCCGTATAATACCAGGACTAAGGATTGCCGAAATGAGTAATGAGTGGAAGTAGTAATATAGGTGCTGTGCCACGCTCCTCTTGGCGTACACTTTAAAACCTTAGGGCCCCTGGAGCTCTAGTCATTTTAGCTCTCAGAATACTAACACTAACCTTAACCCTAATTTAACCCGTTCCATAGTGGTATGTCCATCGTCAGCAGCATCTAAGCTGTCCCAGATAAGAAAGTTCTGGAAGTAGTAATATAGGTGCTGTGCCACGCTCCTCTTGGCATGACCTTTACAAAATTAGTGTCCCTGGAGCTCTAGTCATTTTAGATCGCAGAATGCTAACCCTAACCCTAACCCTAATTTTAGCCCTGTCGGACTGATTAGGCCTATGTAAAGCAGCATCTATGCTGTCCCAGATGAGAAAGTTCTGGCAGTAGTAATATAGGTGCTGTGCCACGCTCCTCTTGCTATGCCCTTTACAACATTTTTGCCCGTGGAGCTCTAGTCATTTTAGATCTCAGAATGCTAAACCTAACCCTAAATTTAGCTTGGTCAATAGAGACAAGGCCTATAATACAAGGACTAAGGATTGCCCAAATGAGAAATGAGTGGAAGTAGTAATATAGGTGCTGAGCCACGCTCCTCTTGGCATGCCCTTTACAACATTTTTGCCCCTGGATCTCTAATCATTTTAGATCTCGGAATACTAAAACTATTCCTAACCCTAATTTTAGCCCGGTCAATAGAGACAAGCCCTATAATACCAACACTAAGGATTGCCCAAATGAAAAATAGGTGGAAGTAGTAATATTGGTGCGGTGCCACGCCCCTCTTGGCATGACCTTTACAACATTAGTGCCCCTGGAGCTCTAGACATTTTAGATCTCAGAACGCTAACCCTAACCCTAAGCCTAATTTTAGCCCGGTCGCACTGCTGAGGCCTATGTCAGCAGCTTCTCTGCTGTCACAGATGAGAAAGTTCTGGAAGTACTAATATAAGTGCTGTGCCACGCTCCTCTTGGCATGCCCCTTACAACATTAGTGTGTCTCGAGTTCTAGTCATTTTAGATATCAGAATGCTAACCTTAACCCTAACCTTAATTTTAGCACAGTCAATAAAGACAAGCCCTACAGTACCAGGACTCATGACTGCCCAAAAGAGAAATGAGTTGTAGTAGTAATATAGGTGCTGTGCCACGCTCCTCTTGCTATGCCCTTTACAACATTATTGCCCCTGGAGCTCTAGACATTTTAGATCCTGGAACCCTGACCCTACCACTAATTTTAGCCCGGTCAATAGAGTTATGTCCCACGTCAGCGGCATCTAATCTGTCCCAGATAAAAAAGTTCTGGAAGTAGTAATATAGGTGCTGTGCCACGCTCCTCTTGGCATGCCCCTTACAACATTATTGCCCCTGGAGCTCTACACATTTTAGATCGCGGAACCCTAAACCTAACACTAATTTTAGCCTGGTCAATAGAGAGAAGGCCTATAATACCAGGACTAAGGCTTGCCCAAATTAGAAATGAGTGGAAGTAGTAATATAGGTGCTCTGCCACGCTCCTCTTGGCATGCCCTTTACAACATTAGTGCCCCTGGAGCTCTAGTCATTTTACATCTCAGAATGTTAACCCTAACCCTAACCCTTATTTTAGCCTGCTCAATAGAGAGAAGGCCTATAATACCAGGACTAAGGACTGCCCAAAAGAGAAATGAGTGGAAGAAGTAATATAGGTGCTGTGCCACGCACCTCTTGGCATGCCCTTTACAACATTAGTGCCCCTGGAGGTCTAGGCGTTATAGATCGCGTAACCCTAGCCCTAAACCTAATTTTAGCCTGGTCAATAGAGACAAGCCCTATAGTTCCAGGACTTAGGATTGCCCAAATTAGAAATGAGTGGAAGAAGTAATATAGGTGCGGTGCCACGCCACTCTTGGCATGACCTTTACAACATTAGTGCCCCTGGAGCTCTAGATATTTTAGATCTCAGAACGTCTAACCCTAACCCTAATTTTGGCCCTGTCAGACTGATGAGGCCTATGTCAGCAGCATCTGTGCTATCCCAGATGATAAAGTTCTCTAAGTAGTAATATAGGTGCTGTGCCACCCTCCTCTTGGCATGCCCTTTACAACATTATTGCCCCTGGAGCTCTAGTCATTTTAAATCTAAGAATGCTAACCCTAACCCTAACCCTAATTTTAGCCTGGTCAATTGAGACAAGCCGTATAATACCAGGACTAAGGATTGCCGAAATGAGTAATGAGTGGAAGTAGTAATATAGGTGCTGTGCCACGCTCCTCTTGGCGTACACTTTAAACCTTAGGGCCCCTGGAGCTCTAGTCATTTTAGCTCTCAGAATGCTAACACTAACCTTAACCCTAATTTAACCCGTTCCCTAGTGGTATGTCCAGCGTCAGCAACATCTAAGCTGTCCCAGATGAGAAAATTCTGGAAGTAGTAATATAGGTGCTGTGCCACGCTCCTCTTGGCATGACCTTTACAACATTAGTGCCCCTGGAGCTCTAGTCATTTTAGATCTCAGAATGCTAACCCTAACCCTAACCCTAATTTTAGCCCTGTCGGACTGATGAGGCCTATGTAAGCAGCATCTATGCTGTCCCAGATGAGAAAGTTCTGGCAGTAGTAATATAGGTGCTGTGCCACGCTCCTCTTGCTATGCCCTTTACAACATTTTTGCCCGTGGAGCTCTAGTCATTTTAGATCTCAGAATGCTAAACCTAACCCTAAGTTTAGCTTGGTCAATAGAGACAAGGCCTATAATACAAAGACTAAGGATTGCCCAAATGAGAAATGAGTGGAAGTAGTAATATAGGTGCTGTGCCACGCTCCTCTTGGCATGCCCTTTACAACATTTTTGCCCCGGGAGCTCTACTCATTTTAGATCTCGGAATACTAAAACTATTCCTAACCCTAATTTTAGCCCGGTCAATAGAGACAAGCCCTATAACACCAGGACTAAGGTTTGCCCAAATGAAAAATAGGTGGAAGTAGTAATATAGGTGCTGTGCCACGCTCCTCTTGGCATGACCTTTACAAAATTAGTGCCCCTGGAGCTCTAGTCATTTTAGATCTCAGAATGCTAACCTTAACCCTAACCTTAATTTTAGCACAGTCAATAAACACAAGCCCTACAGTACAAGGACTCATGACTGCCCAAATTAGAAATGAGTTGTAGTAGTAATATAGGTGCTGTGCCACGCTCCTCTTGCTATGCCCTTTACAACATTATTCCCCCTGGAGCTCTAGACATTTTAGATCCTGGAACCCTGACCCTACCACAAATTTTAGCCCAGTCAATAGAGATATGTCCCACGTCAGCAGCATCTAATCTGTCCCAGATTAAAAAGTTCTGGAAGTAGCAATATAGGTGCTGTGCCACGCACCACTTGGCATGCCATTTACAACATTATTGCCCCTGGAGCTCTAGACATTTTAGATCGCGGAACCGTAACGTAAACCCTAATTTTAGCCTGGTCAATAGAGAGAAGGCCTATAATACCAGGACTAAGGACTGCCCAAAAGAGAAATGAGTGGAAGAAGTAATATAGGTGCTGTGCCACGCACCTCTTGGCATGCCCTTTACAACATTAGTGCCCCTGGAGGTCTAGTCATTTTAGATCTCAGAATGCTTACCCTAACCCTAATTTTGGCCCTGTCAGACTGATGAGGCCTATGTCAGCAGCATCTGTGCTATCCCAGATGATAAAGTTCTCTAAGTAGTAATATAGGTGCTGTGCCACCCTCCTCCTGGCATGCCCTTTACAACATTATTGCCCCTGGAGCTCTAGTCATTTTAGATCTCAGAATGCTAACCCTAACCCTAACCCTAATTTTAGCCCGGTCGGACTGATTAGGCCTATGTAAAGCAGCATCTATGCTGTCCCAGATGAGAAAGTTCTGGCAGTAGTAATATAGGTGCTGTGCCACGCTCCTCTTGCTATGCCCTTTACAACATTTTTGCCCGTGGAGCTCTAGTCATTTTAGATCTCAGAATGCTAAACCTAACCCTAAGTTTAGCTTGGTCAACAGAGACAAGGCCTATAATACAAAGACTAAGGATTGCCCAAATGAGAAATGAGTGGAAGTAGTAATATAGGTGCTGAGCCACGCTCCTCTTGGCATGCCCTTTACAACATTTTTGCCCCTGGAGCTCTACTCATTTTAGATCTCGGAATGCTAACCCTATTCCTAACCCTAATTTTAGCCCGGTAAATAGAGACAAGCCCTATAATACCAGGACTAAGGATTGCCCAAATGAAAAATAGGTGGAAGTAGTAGTATTGGTGCGGTGCCACACCCCTCTTGGCATGACCTTTACAAAATTAGTGCCCCTGGAGCTCTAGAGATTTTAGATCTCAGAACGCTAACCCTAACCCTAAGCCTAATTTTAGCCCGGTCGCACTGGTGAGGCCTATGTCAGCAGCTTCTCTGCCGTCACAGATGAGAAATTTCTGGAAGTACTAATATAAGTGCTGTGCCACGCTCCTCTTGGCATTCTACCTTACAACATTAGTGTGTCTCGAGTTCTAGTCATTTTAGATATCAGAATGCTAACCTTGACCCTAACCTTTATTTTAGCACAGTCAATAAAGACAAGCCCTACAGTACCAGGACTCATGACTGCCCAAATGAGAATTGAGTTGCAGTAGTAATATAGGTGCTGTGCCACGCTCCTCTTGCTATGCCCTTTACAACATTATTGCCCCTGGAGCTCTAGACATTTTAGATCCTGGAACCCTGACCCTACCACTAATTTTAGCCCTGTCAATAGAGATATGTCCCACGTCAGCAGCATCTAATCTGTTCTAGATAAAAAAGTTCTGGAAGTAGCAATATAGGCGCTGTGCCACGCTCCTCTTGCTATGCCCTTTACAACATTATTGCCCCTGGAGCTCTAGTCATTTTAAATCTAAGAATGCTAACCCTAACCCTAATCCTAATTTTAGCCTCGTCTGTTGAGACAAGCCGTATAATACCAGGACTAAGGATTGCCCAAATGAGTAATGATTGGAAGTAGTAATATAGGTGCTGTGCCACGATCCTCTTGGCGTACCCTTTACAACCTTATGGCCCCTGGAGCTCTAGTCATTTTAGATCTCAGAATACTAACACTAACCTTAACCCTAATTTAACCCGTTCCCTAGTGGTATGTCCAGCGTCAGCAGCATCTAAGCTGTCCCAGATGAGAAAGTTCTGGAAGTAGTAATATAGGTGCTCTGCCACGCTCGTCTTGGCATGACCTTTACAACATTAGTGCCCCTGGAGCTCTAGTCATTTTGGATCTCAGAATACTTAACCTAACCCTAATGTTGGCACTGTCAGACTGATGAGGCCTATGTCAGCAGCATCTGTGCTATCCCAGATGATAAAGTTCTCTAAGTAGTAATATATGTGCTGTGCCACGCTCCTCTTGGCATGCCCTTTACAACATTAGTGCCCCTGGAGCTCTAGTCATTTTAGATCTCAGAATGCTTAACCTAACCCTAATTTTGGCACTGTCAGACTGATGAGGCCTATGTCAGCAGCATCTGTGCTATCCCAGTTGATAAAGTTCTCTAAGTAGTAATATAGGTGCTGTGCCACGCTCCTCTTGGCATGCCCTTTACCACATTATTGCCCCTGGACCTCTAGTCATTTTAGATCTCAGTATGCTAACCCTAACCCAAACCCTAATTTTAGCCCTGTCGGACAGATGAGGCCTATGTCAGCAGCATCTATGCTGTCCCAGATGAGAAAGTTCTCTAAGTAGTTATGTAGGTGCTGTGCAACGCTCCTCTTGGCATGCCCTTACAACATTATTGCATCTGGATCTCTAGTCATTTTAGATCTCAGAATGCTAACACTAAACCTAACCCTAATTTTAGGCCGGTTAATAGAGGCAAGCCCTATAATACCAGGACTAAGGATTGCCCAAATGAGAAATGAGTGGAAGTAGTAATGTACGTGCTGTGCAACGCTCCTCTTGGCATTTCATTTACAACATTAGTGCCCCTGTAGCTCGAGTCATTTTAGATCTCAGAATGCGTACCCTAACCCTAACCCTAATTTTAGCCCGGTCAATAGAGACAAGCCCTATAATACCAGTACTAAGTATTGCCCAAATGAGAAATGAGTTGAAGTAGTAATATAGGTGCTGTGCCACGCTCCTCTTGGCATGCCCTTTACAACATTAGTGCCCCTGGAGCTCTAGTCATTTTAGATCTCAGAATGCTAACCCTAACCCTAATTTATCCCGGTCAATAGAGACAAGCCCTATAATACCAGGACTAAGGATTGCCCAAATGATAAATGAGTGGAAGTAGTAATATAGGTGCTGTGCCACGCTCCTATTAGCATGCCCTTTACAACATTAGTGCCCCTGGAGTTCTTCTCATTTTAGATCTCAGAATGCTAACCCTAAACCTAACCCTAATTTTAGCCCGGTCAATAGAGACAAGCCCTATAATACCAGGACTAGGTATTGCCCAGATGAGAAACTTCTGGCAGTAGTAATATAGGTGCTGTGACACGCTCCTCTTGGCATGACCTTTACAACATTAGTGCCCCTGGAGCTCTAGTCATTTTAGATCTCAGAATGCTAATCCTAACCCTAACCCTAATTTTAGCCCGGTCAATAGAGACAAGCCCTATAATACCAGGACTAAGAATTGCCCAAATGAGACATGAGTGGACGTAGTAATACAGGTGCTCTACCACACTCCTCTTGTCATGCCCTTTTCAACATTAGGTCCCCTGGAGCTCTAGTCATTTTAGATCTCAGAATGCTAACCCTAACCGTAACCCAAATTTTAGCCCGGTCAATAGAGGCAAGCCCTATATTACCACGACTAAGGATTGCCCAAATGATAAATGAATGGAAGTAGTAATATAGGAGCAGTGCCACGCTCCTGTTGGCATGCCCTTTACAACATTTGTGCCTCTGGAGCTCTAGTCATTTCAGTTCTCAGAATGCTAACCCTAACCCGAACCCTAATTTTAGCCCGGTCAATAGAGACAAGACTTATAATACCAGGACAAGGATTGCCCAAATGAGAAATGAGTGGAAGTACTAATATAGGTGCTGTGCCATGATCCTCTTGGCATGACATTTCCAATTTTATTGCCCCTGGAGCTCTACTCATTTTAGATCTCAGAATGCTAACCCTAACCCTAACCCTAATTCAACCCGTTCCCTAGTGGTATGTCCAGCGTCAGCAGCATCTAAACTGTCCCAGATGAGAAAGTTCTGGAAGTAGTAATATAGGTGCTGTGCCACGCTCCTCATGCTATGCCCTTTACAACATTTTTGCCCGTGGAGCTCTAGTCATTTTAGATCTCTGAATGCTAAACCTAACCCTAATTTTAGCCCAGTCAATAGAGACAAGCCCTATAATACCAGGACTAAGGATTGCCCAAATGAGAAATGAGTGTTTGTAGTAATATAGGTGCTAAGCCACGGTCCTCTTGGCCTGCCCTTTACAACATTAGTGCCCCTGGAGCTCTATTGATTTTAGATCTCAGAAAGCTAACCCTAACCCTAACCCTAATTTTAGCCAGGTTAATAGAGACAAGCCTTAGAAAACCAGGACTACGGATTGCCCAAATGAAAAATAGGTGGAAGTAGTAATATAGGTGTTGTGCTACGCTCCTCTTGGCATGACTTTTACAACATTAGTGCCCCTGGAGCTCTAGTCATTTTAGATCTCAGAATGCTAACCTTCACCCTAACCCTAATTTTAGCCCGGTCAATAGAGACAAGCCCTATATTACCAGGACTAAGGATTGCCCAAATGATAAATGAGTGGAAGTAGTAATATAGCTGCTGTGCCACGCTCCTCTTGGCATGCCCTTTACAACATTAGTGCCCCTGGAGCTCTAGTCATTTTAGATCTCAGAATGCTAACCCTAACCCTAATTTTAGCCCGGTCAATAGACACAAGCCCTATAATACCAAGACTAGGTATTGCCCAGATGAGAAACTTCTGGCAGTAGTAATATAGGTGCTGTGCAACGCTCCTCTTGGCATGCCCCTTAAACATTAGTGCGCCTGGAGCTCTAGTCATTTTAGATCCCACAATGCTAACCCTAACGGTAACCCTAATTTTAGCCCGGTCAATAGAGACAAGCCCTATAGTACCAGGACTAAGGATTGCCCAAATGAGAAATGAGTGGAAGTAGTAATATAGGTGATGTGCCACGCTCCTCTTGGCATGCCCTTTACATCATGAGTGCCCCTGGGGCTCTAGTCATTTTAGATCTCAGAATGCTAACCCTAACCCTAACCCTACTTTTAGCCCGGTCAATAGAGAGAGCCCATATAATACCAGGACTATGGATTGCCCAAATGAGAAATGAGTGGAAGTAGTAATATACGTGCTGTGCCACGCTCATATTGGCATGACATTTACAACATTATTGCCACTGGAGCTCTAGTCATTTTAGATCTCAGAATGCTAACCCTAACCCTAACCCTAATTTTAGCCATGTCAATAGAGGCAAGCCCTATAATACCAGGACTAAGAATGGCCAAATGAGAAATGAGTAGAAGTAGTAATATAGGTGCTCTGCCACACTCCTCTTGGCATGCCCTTTACAACATTAGGTCCCCTGGAGCTCTAGTCATTTCAGATCTCAGAATGCTAACCCTAACCCTGACCCTAATTTTAGCCCGGTCAATAGAGGCAAGCCCTATAATACCAGGACTAAGGATTGCCCAAATGATAAATGAATGGAAGTAGTAATATAGGAGCTGTGCCACGCTCCACTTGGCATGCCCTTTACAACATGAGTGCCCCTGGAGCTCTAGTCATTTTAGATCTCAGAATGCTAACCCTAACCCTAACCCTAATTTTAGCCCGGTCGGTCTGATGAGGCCTATGTCAGCAGCATCTATGCTGTCCCAGATGAGAAAGTTATCTAAGTAGTAATATAGGTGCTGTGCCACGCTCCTCTTGGCATTGCCCTTACAACATTAGTGCCCCTGGATCTCTAGTCATTTTAGATCTCAGAATGCTAACCCTAACCCTAATTTTAGCCCGGTCAATAGAGACAGGCCCTATAGTGCCTGCAATAAGGATTGCCCAAATGAGAAATGAGTGGAAGTAGTAATAGAGGTGCTGTGCCACGCTCCTCTAGGCATGACCTTTACAACATAACTGCCCCTGGAGCTCTAGTCATTTTAGATCTCAGAACGCTAACCCTAAGGCTAAACCTAATTTTAGCCCGTTCCCTAGTGATATGTCCCACGTCAGCAGCATCTAAGCTGTCCCAGATGAGGAAGTTCTGGAAGTAGTAATATAGGTGCTGTGCCACACGCCTCTTGGCATGCCCTTTACAACATTATTGCCACTGGAGCTCTAGTCATTTTAGATCTCAGAATGCTATCCCTAACCCAAACCCTAATTTTAGCCCGGTCGGACTGATGAGGCCTATATCAGCAGCATCTATGGTGTCCCAGATGAGAAAGTTCTCTAAGTAGTAATATAGGTGCTGTGCCACGCTCCTCTTGGCATGCCCCTTACAACATGAGTGCCCCTGGAGCTCTAGACATTTTAGATCTCAGAATGCTAACCCTAAACCTAAACCAAATTTTAGTCCGGTAGGACTGATGAGGCCTATGTCAGCAGCATCTAAGCTGTCCCAAATGAGGAAGTTCTGGAAGTAGTAATATAGGTGATGTGACACGCTCCTCCTGGCATGCCCCTTACAACATGAGTGCCCCTGGACCTCTAGTCATTTTAGATCTCAGAATGCTAGCCCTAAATCTAACCCTAATTTTAGCCCGGTCAATAGAGGCAAGCCCTATAATACCAGGACTAAAGATTGCCCACATGATAAATGAATGGAAGTAGTAATATAGGAGCTGTGCCACACTCCTTTTGGCATGCCCTTTACAAAATTAGCGCCCCTGGAGCTCTAGTCATTTTAGATCTCAGAATGCTAACCCTAACCCTAACCCTAATTTTAGCCCGGTCGGACTGATGAGGCCTATACCAGCAGCATCTATGCTGTCCCAGGTGAGAAAGTTCTCTAAGTAGTGATATAGGTGCTGTGCCACGCTCCTCTTGGCATGCCCCTTAAAACATTAGAGCCCCTGGAGCTCTAGTCATTTTAGATCTCAGAATGCTAACCTAACCCTAACCCTAACTTTAGCCCAGTCGATAGAGGCAAGCCCTATAATACCAGGACTAAGGATTGCCCAAATGATAAATGAATGGAAGTAGTAATATAGGAGTTGTGCCACGCTCCTGATGGCATGCCCTTTACGACATTAGTGCCCTGGAGCTCTAGTCATTTTAGATCTCAGAATGCTAACCGTAACCCGAATCCTTATTTTAGCCCGGTGGGACTGATGAAGCCTATGTCAGCAGCATCTATTCTGTCCCAGATGAGAAAGTTATCTAAGTAGTATATAGGTGCTGTGCCACGCTCCTCTTGGCATGGCCCTTACAACATTAGTGTGCCTGGAGTTCTAGACATTTTAGATCTCAGAATGCTAAACCTAACCCTAATTTTAGCCCGGTCAATAGAGACAAGCCTTATAAAACCAGGACTAAGTATTGCCCAAATGAGAAATGAGTGGAAGTAATAATACAGGTGATGTGCCACGCTCCTCTTGGCATGCCCTTTACAACATTAGTGCCCCTGGAGCTCTAGTCATTTTAGATCTCAGAATGCTAACCTAACCCTAACCCTAATTTTAGCCCGGTCAATAGAGGCAAGCCCTATAATACCAGGACTAAGGATTGCCCAAATGAGAAATGAATGGAAGTAGTAATATAGGAGCTGTGCCACGCTCCTGTTGGCATGCCTTTTACAATATTAGTGCCCCTTGAGCTCTAGTCATTTTAGATCTCAGAATGCTAACCCTAACCCGAACCCTTATTTTAGCCCGGTCGGACTGATGAGGCCTATGTCAGCAGCATCTATGCTGTCCCAGATTAGAAAGTTATCTAAGTAGTAACATAGGTGCTGTGCCACGCTCCTCTTCGCATGCCCCTTACAACATCATTGCGTCTGGAGTTCTAGTCATTTTAGATCTCAGAATGCTAACCCTAACCCTAACCCTAATTTTAGCCCGTTCCCTAGTGATATGTCCCACGTCAGCAGCGTCTAATCTGTCCCAGATGAGGAAGTTCTGTAAGTAGTAACATAGGTGCTGTGCAACACGCCCCTTGGCATGCGCTTTACAACATTATTGCCACTGGAGCTCTAGTCATTTTAGATCTCATAATGCTATCCCTAACCCAAACCCTAATTTTAGCCCGGTCGTACTGATGAGTCCTATATCAGCAGCATCTCAGCTGTCCCAGATGAGAACGTTCTGGAAGTAGTAATATAGGTGTTGTGCCACGCTCCTCTTGGCATGCCCCTTACAACATGAGTGCCCCTGGAGCTCTAGTCATTTTAGATCTCAGAATGCTAACCCTAACCCTAACCCTAAATTTAGCCAGGTCAATAGAGACAGGCCATATAATACCAGGACTATGGATTGCCCAAATGAGAAATGAGTGGAAGTAGTAATATAGGTGCTCTGCCACACTCCTCTTGGCATGCGCTTTACAACGTTAGTGCCCCTGGAGCTCTAGTCATTTTAGATCTCAGAATACTAACCCTAACCCTAAACCAAATTTTAGCCCGGTCGGACTGATGAGGCCTATGTCAGCAGCATCTATGCTGTCCCAGATGAGAAAGTTCTCTAAGTAGTAATATAGGTGCTGTGCCACGCTCTTCTTGGCATGCCCTCTACAACATTAGTGCCCCTGGAGCTCTAGTCATTTTAGATCTCAGAATGCTAACCCTAACCCTAATTTTAGCCCGGTCAATAGAGGCAAGCCCTATAATACCAGGACTAAGAATTGCCCCATAAGAGAGGAATGGAAGTAGTAATATAGGTGCTCTGCCACGCTCCTCTTGGCATGCCCCTTACAACATGAGTGCCCCTGGACCTCTAGTCATTTTAGATCTCAGAATGCTAGCCCTAAATCTAACCCTAATTTTAGCCCGGTCAATAGAGGCAAGCCCTATAATACCAGGACTAAAGATTGCCCACATGATAAATGAATGGAAGTAGTAATATAGGAGCTGTGCCACACTCCTTTTGGCATGCCCTTTACAAAATTAGCGCCCCTGGAGCTCTAGTCATTTTAGATCTCAGAATGCTAACCCTAACCCTAACCCTAATTTAGCCCGGTCGGACTGATGAGGCCTATACCAGCAGCATCTATGCTGTCCCAGGTGAGAAAGTTCTCTAAGTAGTGATATAGGTGCTGTGCCACGCTCCTCTTGGCATGCCCCTTAAAACATTAGAGCCCCTGGAGCTCTAGTCATTTTAGATCTCAGAATGCTAACCTAACCCTAACCCTAACTTTAGCCCAGTCGATAGAGGCAAGCCCTATAATACCAGGACTAAGGATTGCCCAAATGATAAATGAATGGAAGTAGTAATATAGGAGTTGTGCCACGCTCCTGATGGCATGCCCTTTACAACATTAGTGCCCTGGAGCTCTAGTCATTTTAGATCTCAGAATGCTAACCGTAACCCGAACCCTTATTTTAGCCCGGTGGGACTGATGAAGCCTATGTCAGCAGCATCTATTCTGTCCCAGATGAGAAAGTTATCTAAGTAGTATATAGGTGCTGTGCCACGCTCCTCTTGGCATGGCCCTTACAACATTAGTGTGCCTGGAGTTCTAGACATTTTAGATCTCAGAATGCTAAACCTAACCCTAATTTTAGCCCGGTCAATAGAGACAAGCCTTATAAAACCAGGACTAAGTATTGCCCAAATGAGAAATGAGTGGAAGTAATAATACAGGTGATGTGCCACGCTCCTCTTGGCATGCCCTTTACAACATTAGTGCCCCTGGAGCTCTAGTCATTTTAGATCTCAGAATGCTAACCTAACCCTAACCCTAATTTTAGCCCGGTCAATAGAGGCAAGCCCTATAATACCAGGACTAAGGATTGCCCAAATGAGAAATGAATGGAAGTAGTAATATAGGAGCTGTGCCACGCTCCTGTTGGCATGCCTTTTACAATATTAGTGCCCCTTGAGCTCTAGACATTTTAGATCTCAGAATGCTAACCCTAACCCGAACCCTTATTTTAGCCCGGTCGGACTGATGAGGCCTATGTCAGCAGCATCTATGCTGTCCCAGATTAGAAAGTTATCTAAGTAGTAACATAGGTGCTGTGCCACGCTCCTCTTCGCATGCCCCTTACAACATCATTGCGTCTGGAGTTCTAGTCATTTTAGATCTCAGAATGCTAACCCTAACCCTAATTTTAGCCCGTTCCCTAGTGATATGTCCCACGTCAGCAGCGTCTAATCTGTCCCAGATGAGGAAGTTCTGTAAGTAGTAATATAGGTGCTGTGCAACACGCCCCTTGGCATGCGCTTTACAACATTATTGCCACTGGAGCTCTAGTCATTTTAGATCTCATAATGCTATCCCTAACCCAAACCCTAATTTTAGCCCGGTCGGACTGATGAGTCCTATATCAGCAGCATCTAAGCTGTCCCAGATGAGAACGTTCTGGAAGTAGTAATATAGGTGTTGTGCCACGCTCCTCTTGGCATGCCCCTTACAACATGAGTGCCCCTGGAGCTCTAGTCATTTTACATCTCAGAATGCTAACCCTAACCCTAACCCTAAATTTAGCCAGGTCAATAGAGACAGGCCATATAATACCAGGACTATGGATTGCCCAAATGAGAAATGAGTGGAAGTAGTAATATAGGTGCTCTGCCACACTCCTCTTGGCATGCGCTTTACAACGTTAGTGCCCCTGGAGCTCTAGTCATTTTAGATCTCAGAATACTAACCCTAACCCTAAACCAAATTTTAGCCCGGTCGGACTGATGAGGCCTATGTCAGCAGCATCTATGCTGTCCCAGATGAGAAAGTTCTCTAAGTAGTAATATAGGTGCTGTGCCACGCTCTTCTTGGCATGCCCTCTACAACATTAGTGCCCCTGGAGCTCTAGTCATTTTAGATCTCAGAATGCTAACCCTAACCCTAATTTTAGCCCGGTCAATAGAGGCAAGCCCTATAATACCAGGACTAAGAATTGCCCCATAAGAGAGGAATGGAAGTAGTAATATAGGTGCTCTGCCACGCTCCTCTTGCATGCCCCTTACAACATGAGTGCCCCTGGACCTCTAGTCATTTTAGATCTCAGAATGCTAGCCCTAAATCTAACCCTAATTTTAGGCCCGGTCAATAGAGGCAAGCCCTATAATACCAGGGACTAAAGATTGCCCACATGATAAATGAATGGAAGTAGTAATATAGGAGCTGTGCCACACTCCTTTTGGCATGCCCTTTACAAAATTAGCGCCCCTGGAGCTCTAGTCATTTTAGATCTCAGAATGCTAACCCTAACCCTAACCCTAATTTTAGCCCGGTCGGACTGATGAGGCCTATACCAGCAGCATCTATGCTGTCCCAGGTGAGAAAGTTCTCTAAGTAGTGATATAGGGTGCTGTGCCACGCTCCTCTTGGCATGCCCCTTAAAAACATTAGAGCCCCTGGAGCTCTAGTCATTTTAGATCTCAGAATGCTAACCTAACCCTAACCCTAACTTTAGCCCAGTCGATAGAGGCAAGCCCTATAATACCAGGACTAAGGATTGCCCAAATGATAAATGAATGGAAGTAGTAATATAGGAGTTGTGCCACGCTCCTGATGGCATGCCCTTTACAACATTAGTGCCCTGGAGCTCTAGTCATTTTAGATCTCAGAATGCTAACCGTAACCCGAACCCTTATTTTAGCCCGGTGGGACTGATGAAGCCTATGTCAGCAGCATCTATTCTGTCCCAGATGAGAAAGTTATCTAAGTAGTATATAGGGTGCTGTGCCACGCTCCTCTTGGCATGGCCCTTACAACATTAGTGTGCCTGGAGTTCTAGACATTTTAGATCTCAGAATGCTAAACCTAACCCTAATTTTAGCCCGGTCAATAGAGACAAGCCTTATAAAACCAGGACTAAGTATTGCCCAAATGAGAAATGAGTGGAAGTAATAATACAGGTGATGTGCCACGCTCCTCTTGGCATGCCCTTTACAACATTAGTGCCCCTGGAGCTCTAGTCATTTTAGATCTCAGAATGCTAACCTAACCCTAACCCTAATTTTAGCCCGGTCAATAGAGGCAAGCCCTATAATACCAGGACTAAGGATTGCCCAAATGAGAAATGAATGGAAGTAGTAATATAGGAGCTGTGCCACGCTCCTGTTGGCATGCCTTTTACAATATTAGTGCCCCTTGAGCTCTAGTCATTTTAGATCTCAAAATGCTAACCCTAACCCGAACCCTTATTTTAGCCCGGTCGGACTGATGAGGCCTATGTCAGCAGCATCTATGCTGTCCCAGATTAGAAAGTTATCTAAGTAGTAACATAGGTGCTGTGCCACGCTCCTCTTCGCATGCCCCTTACAACATCATTGCGTCTGGAGTTCTAGTCATTTTAGATCTCAGAATGCTAACCCTAACCCTAACCCTAATTTTAGCCCGTTCCCTAGTGATATGTCCCACGTCAGCAGCGTCTAATCTGTCCCAGATGAGGAAGTTCTGTAAGTAGTAATATAGGTGCTGTGCAACACGCCCCTTGGCATGCGCTTTACAACATTATTGCCACTGGAGCTCTAGTCATTTTAGATCTCATAATGCTATCCCTAACCCAAACCCTAATTTTAGCCCGGTCGGACTGATGAGTCCTATATCAGCAGCATCTAAGCTGTCCCAGATGAGAACGTTCTGGAAGTAGTAATATAGGTGTTGTGCCACGCTCCTCTTGGCATGCCCCTTACAACATGAGTGCCCCTGGAGCTCTAGTCATTTTAGATCTCAGAATGCTAACCCTAACCCTAACCCTAAATTTAGCCAGGTCAATAGAGACAGGCCATATAATACCAGGACTATGGATTGCCCAAATGAGAAATGAGTGGAAGTAGTAATATAGGTGCTCTGCCACACTCCTCTTGGCATGCGCTTTACAACGTTAGTGCCCCTGGAGCTCTAGTCATTTTAGATCTCAGAATACTAACCCTAACCCTAAACCAAATTTTAGCCCGGTCGGACTGATGAGGGCCTATGTCAGCAGCATCTATGCTGTCCCAGATGAGAAAGTTCTCTAAGTAGTAATATAGGTGCTGTGCCACGCTCTTCTTGGCATGCCCTCTACAACATTAGTGCCCCTGGAAGCTCTAGTCATTTTAGATCTCAGAATGCTAACCCTAACCCCTAATTTTAGCCCGGTCAATAGAGGCAAGCCCTATAATACCAGGACTAAGAATTGCCCCATAAGAGAGGAATTGGAAGTAGTAATATAGGTGCTCTGCCACGCTCCTCTTGGCATGCCCCTTACAACATGAGTGCCCCTGGACCTCTAGTCATTTTAGATCTCAGAATGCTAGCCCTAAATCTAACCCTAATTTTAGCCCGGTCAATAGAGGCAAGCCCTATAATACCAGGACTAAAGATTGCCCACATGATAAATGAATGGAAGTAGTAATATAGGAGCTGTGCCACACTCCTTTTGGCATGCCCTTTACAAAATTAGCGCCCCTGGAGCTCTAGTCATTTTAGATCTCAGAATGCTAACCCTAACCCTAACCCTAATTTTAGCCCGGTCGGACTGATGAGGCCTATACCAGCAGCATCTATCGCTGTCCCAGGTGAGAAAGTTCTCTAAAGTAGTGATATAGGTGCTGTGCCACGCTCCTCTTGGCATGCCCCTTAAAACATTAGAGCCCCTGGAGCTCTAGTCATTTTAGATCTCAGAATGCTAACCTAACCCTAACCCTAACTTTAGCCCAGTCGATAGAGGCCAAGCCCTATAATACCAGGACTAAGGATTGCCCAAATGATAAATGAATGGAAGTAGTAATATAGGAGTTGTGCCACGCTCCCTGATGGCATGCCCTTTACAACATTAGTGCCCTGGAGCTCTAGTCATTTTAGATCTCAGAATGCTAACCGTAACCCTAACCCTTATTTTAGCCCGGTGGGACTGATGAAGCCTATGTCAGCAGCATCTATTCTGTCCCAGATGAGAAAGTTATCTAAGTAGTATATAGGTGCTGTGCCACGCTCCTCTTGGCATGGCCCTTACAACATTAGTGCCCCTGGAGCTCTAGACATTTTAGATCTCAGAATGCTAAACCTAACCCTAATTTTAGCCCGGTCAATAGAGACAAGCCTTATAAACCAGGACTAAGTATTGCCCAAATGAGAAATGAGTGGAAGTAATAATACAGGTGCTGTGCCACGCTCCTCTTGGCATGCCCTTTACAACATTAGTGCCCCTGGAGCTCTAGTCATTTTAGATCTCAGAATGCTAACCTAACCCTAACCCTAATTTTAGCCCGGTCAATAGAGGCAAGCCCTATAATACCAGGACTAAGGATTGCCCAAATGAGAAATGAGTGGAAGTAGTAATATGGTGCTGTGCCACGCTCCTCTTGGCATGCCTTTACAACATTAGTGCCCCTTGAGCTCTAGTCATTTTAGATCTCAGAATGCTAACCCTAACCCTAACCTTATTTTAGCCCGGTCGGACTGATGAGGCCCTATGTCACAGCATCTATGCTGTCCCAGATGAGAAAGTTATCTAGTAGTAATATAGGTGCTGTGCCACGCTCCTCTTGGCATGCCCCTTACAACATCATTGCCCCTGGAGTTCTAGTCATTTTAGATCTCAGAATGCTAACCCTAACCCTAACCCTAATTTTAGCCCGTTCCCTAGTGATATGCCCCGTCAGCAGCGTCTAATCTGTCCCAGATGAGGAAGTTCTGGAAGTAGTAATATAGGTGCTGTGCCACGCCCCTTGGCATGCCCCTTACAACATTATTGCCACTGGAGCTCTAGTCATTTTAGATCTCATAATGCTATCCCTAACCCAAACCCTAATTTTAGCCCGGTCGGACTGATGAGTCCTATATCAGCAGCATCTAAGCTGTCCCAGATGAGAACGTTCTGGAAGTAGTAATATAGGTGCTGTGCCACGCTCCTCTTGGCATGCCCTTTACAACATTAGTGCCCCTGGAGCTCTAGTCATTTTAGATCTCAGAATGCTAACCCTAACCCTAACCCTAATTTTAGCCAGGTCAATAGAGACAGGCCATATAATACCAGGACTATGGATTGCCCAAATGAGAAATGAGTGGAAGTAGTAATATAGGTGCTGTGCCACACTCCTCTTGGCATGCGCTTTACAACATTAGTGCCCCTGGAGCTCTAGTCATTTTAGATCTCAGAATGCTAACCCTAACCCTAAACCAAATTTTAGCCCGGTCGGACTGATGAGGCCTATGTCAGCAGCATCTATGCTGTCCCAGATGAGAAAGTTCTCTAAGTAGTAATATAGGTGCTGTGCCACGCTCCTCTTGGCATGCCCTCTACAACATTAGTGCCCCTGGAGCTCTAGTCATTTTAGATCTCAGAATGCTAACCCTAACCCTAATTTTAGCCCGGTCAATAGAGGCAAGCCCTATAATACCAGGACTAAGAATTGCCCCATGAGAAGGATGGAAGTAGTAATATAGGTGCTCTGCCACGCTCCTCTTGGCATGCCCTTTACAACATGAGTGCCCCTGGAGCTCTAGTCATTTTAGATCTCAGAATGCTAACCCTAACCCTAACCCTAATTTTAGCCGGTCAATAGAGACAAGCCCTATAATACCAGGACTAAAGATTGCCAACATGAGAAATGAATGGAAGTAGTAATATAGGTGCTGTGCCACACTCCTCTTGGCATGCCCTTTACAAATTAGTGCCCCTGGAGCTCTAGTCATTTTAGATCTCAGAATGCTAACCCTACCCTAACCCTAATTTTAGCCCGGTCGGACTGATGAGGCCTATACCAGCAGCATCTATGGATGTCCCAAATGAGAAAGTTTCTAAGTAGTAATATAGGTGCTCTGCCACGCTCCTCTTGGCATGCCCCTTAAAACATTAGAGCCCCTGGAGCTCTAGTCATTTTAGATCTCAGAATGCTAACCTAACCTAACCCTAATTTTAGCCCAGTCGATAGAGGCAAGCCCTATAATACCAGGACTAGGATTGCCCAATGATAAATGAGTGGAAGTAGTAATATAGGTGCTGTGCCACGCTCCTCTTGGCATGCCCTTTACAACATTAGTGCCCTGGAGCTCTAGTCATTTTAGATCTCAGAATGCTAACCGTAACCCTAACCCTAATTTTAGCCCGGTGGACTGATGAAGCCTATGTCAGCAGCATCTATCTGTCCCAGATGAGAAAGTTATCTAAGTAGTATATAGGTGCTGTGCCACGCTCCTCTTGGCATGCCCTTACAACATTAGTGTGCCTGGAGCTCTAGTCATTTTAGATCTCAGAATGCTAAACCTAACCCTAATTTTAGCCCGGTCAATAGAGACAAGCCTTATAAAACCAGGACTAAGTATTGCCCAAATGAGAAATGAGTGGAAGTAGTAATACAGGTGCTGTGCCACGCTCCTCTTGGCATGCCCTTTACAACATTAGTGCCCCTGGAGCTCTAGTCATTTTAGATCTCAGAATGCTAACCTAACCCTAACCCTAATTTTAGCCGGTCAATAGAGACAAGCCCTATAATACCAGGACTAAGGATTGCCCAAATGAGAAATGTGGAAGTAGTAATATAGGTGCTGTGCCACGCTCCTGTTGGCATGCCCTTTACAACATTAGTGCCCCTGGAGCTCTAGTCATTTTAGATCTCAGAATGCTAACCCTAACCCTAACCCTAATTTAGCCCGGTCGGACTGATGAGGCCTATGTCAGCAGCATCTATGCTGTCCCAGATTAGAAAGTTATCTAAGTAGTAATAATAGGTGCTGTGCCACGCTCCTCTTGGCATGCCCCTTACAACATTATTGCCCCTGGAGTTCTAGTCATTTTAGATCTCAGAATGCTAACCCTAACCCTAACCCTAATTTTAGCCCGTTCCTAGAGATATGTCCCACGTCAGCAGCGTCTATCTGTCCCAGATGAGAAAGTTCTGTAAGTAGTAATATAGGTGCTGTGCCACGCCCCTTGGCATGCGCTTTACAACATTATTGCCACTGGAGCTCTAGTCATTTTAGATCTCAGAATGCTAACCCTAACCCAACCCTAATTTTAGCCCGGTCGGACTGATGAGTCCTATATCAGCAGCATCTAAGCTGTCCCAGATGAGAAACGTTCTGGAAGTAGTAATATAGGTGCTGTGCCACGCTCCTCTTGGCATGCCCTTACAACATTAGTGCCCCTGGAGCTCTAGTCATTTTAGATCTCAGAATGCTAACCTAACCCTAACCCTAATTTTAGCCCGGTCAATAGAGACAGGCCATATAATACCAGGACTAAGGATTGCCCAAATGAGAAATGAGTGGAAGTAGTAATATAGGTGCTGTGCCACACTCCTCTTGGCATGCCCTTTACAACATTAGTGCCCCTGGAGCTCTAGTCATTTTAGATCTCAGAATGCTAACCCTAACCCTAACCAAATTTTAGCCCGGTCGGACTGATGAGGCCTATTCAGCAGCATCTATGCTGTCCCAATGAGAAAGTTCTCTAAGTAGTAATATAGGTGCTGTGCCACGCTCCTTCTTGGCATGCCCTCTACAACATTAGTGCCCCTGGAGCTCTAGTCATTTTAGATCTCAGAATGCTAACCCTAACCCTAATTTTAGCCCGGTCAATAGAGGCAAGCCCTATAATACCAGGACTAAGAATTGCCCCATAAGAAATGAATGGAAGTAGTAATATAGGTGCTCTGCCACGCTCCTCTTGGCATGCCCCTTACAACATTATTGCCCCTGGAGCTCTAGTCATTTTAGATCCCAGAATGCTAACCCTAACCCTAACCCTAATTTTAGCCCGGTCAATAGAGGCAAGCCCTATAATACCAGGACAAAGGATTGCCCAAATGAGAAATGAATGGAAGTAGTAATATAGGTGCTGTGCCACGCTCCTCTTGGCATGCCCTTTACAACATTAGTGCCCTGGAGCTCTAGTCATTTTAGATCTCAGAATGCTAACCCTAACCCTAACCCTAATTTTAGCCCGGTGGCTGATGAAGCCCTATGTCCAGCAGCACTATTCTGTCCCCCAATGAGAAATTATGGAAGTAGTAATATAGGTGCTGTGCCACGCTCCTCTTGGCATGGCCTTTACAACATTAGTGTGCCTGGAGCTCTAGTCATTTTAGATCTCAGAATGCTAACCCTAACCCTAATTTTAATTTAGCCCGGTCAATAGAGACAAGCCTTATAATACAGGACTAAGGATTGCCCAAATGAGAAATGAGTGGAAGTAATAATACAGGTGCTGTGCCACGCTCCTCTTGGCATGCCCTTTACAACATTAGTGCCCCTGGAGCTCTAGTCATTTTAGATCTCAGAATGCTAACCTAACCCTAACCCTAATTTTAGCCCGGTCAATAGAGGCAAGCCCTATAATACCAGGACTAAGGATTGCCCAAATGAGAAATGAATGGAAGTAGTAATATAGGTGCTGTGGCCACGCTCCTCTTGGCATGCCCTTTACAACATTAGTGCCACTGGAGCTCTAGTCATTTTAGATCTCAGAATGCTAACCCTAACCCTAACCCTAATTTTAGCCCGGTCGGACTGATGAGGCCTATGTCAGCAGCATCTATGCTGTCCCAGATGAGAAGTTATCTAAGTAGTAATATAGGTGCTGTGCCACGCTCCTCTTGGCATGCCCTTTACAACATTATTGCCCCTGGAGTTCTAGTCATTTTAGATCTCAGAATGCTAACCCTAACCCTAACCCTAATTTTAGCCCGTTCCCTACTGATATGCCCATATCAGCAGCATCTAATCTGTCCCAGATGAGAAGTTCTGTAAGTAGTAATATAGGTGCTGTGCCACGCCCCTTGGCATGCCCTTTACAACATTTGCCCCTGGAGCTCTAGTCATTTTAGATCTCAGAATGCTAACCCTAACCCAACCCTAATTTTAGCCCGGTCGGACTGATGATCCTATATAGCAGCATCTAAGCTGTCCCAGATGAGAAAGTTCTGGAAGTAGTAATATAGGTTGTGCCACGCTCCTCTTGGCATGCCCTTTACAACATTAGTGCCCCTGGAGCTCTAGTCATTTTAGATCTCAGAATGCTAACCCTAACCCTAACCCTAAATTTAGCCCGGTCAATAGAGACAGGCCTATAATACCAGGACTATGGATTGCCCAAATGAGAAATGAGTGGAAGTAGTAATATAGGTGCTGTGCCACGCTCCTCTTGGCATGCCCTTTACAACATTAGTGCCCCTGGAGCTCTAGTCATTTTAGATCTCAGAATGCTAACCCTAACCTAAACCTAATTTTAGCCCGGTCGACTGATGAGGCCTATGTCAGCAGCATCTATGCTGTCCCAGATGAGAAAGTTCTCTAAGTAGTAATATAGGTGCTGTGCCACGCTCCTCTTGGCATGCCCTTTACAACATTAGTGCCCCTGGAGCTCTAGTCATTTTAGATCTCAGAATGCTAACCCTAACCCTAATTTTTAGCCCGGTCAATAGAGGCAAGCCCTATAATACCAGGACTAAGAATTGCCCAATGAGAAATGAATGGAAGTAGTAATATAGGTGCTGTGCCACGCTCCTCTTGGCATGCCCTTTACAACATTAGTGCCCCTGGAGCTCTAGTCATTTTAGATCTCAGAATGCTAACCCTAACCCTAACCCTAATTTTAGCCCGGTCAATAGAGACAAGCCCTATAATACCAGGACTAAGAATTGCCCACATGATAAATGAGGAAGTAGTAATATAGGTGCTGTGCCACGCTCCTCTTGGCATGCCCTTTACAACATTAGTGCCCCTGGAGCTCTAGTCATTTTAGATCTCAGAATCCTAACCCTAACCTAATTTTAGCCCGGTCAATACAGACAGGCCGATAATACCAGGACTAATGATTGCCCAAAAGAGAAATGAGTGGAAGTAGTAATATAGGTGCTCTGCCACACTCCTCTTGGCATGCCCTTTACAACATTATTGCCACTGGATCTCTAGTCATTTTAGATATCAGAATGCTAACCCTAACCCTAACCCTAATTTTAGCCCGGTCGGACTGATGAGACCTATGTCAGCAGCATCTATTTGTCCCAGATGAGAAAGTTCTCTAAGTATTAATATAGGTGCTGTGCTACGCTCCTCTTGGCATGCACTTTAAAACATTACGGCCCCTGGAGCTCTAGTCATTTTAGATCTCAGAATGCTAACCCTAACCCTAATTTATACCGGTCAATAGATACAAGCCCTATAGTACCAGGACTAAGGATTGCCCAAATGAGAAATGAGTGGAAGTAGTAATATAGGTGCTGTGCCACGCTCCTCTTGGCATGTCCTTTACAACATTAGTGCCCCTGGAGTTCTTCTAATTTTAGATCTCAGAATGCTAACCCTAACCCTAACCCTAATTTTAGCCCGGTCAATAGAGACAAGCCCTATAATACCAGGACTAAGGATTGCCCAAATGAGAAATGAGTGGAAGTAGTAATATAGGTGCTGTGCCACGCTCCTCTTGGCATGCCCTTTACAACATTAGTGCCCCTGGAGCTCTAGTCATTTTAGATCTGAAATGCTAACCCTAACCCTATCCCTAATTTTAGCCCGGTCAATAGAGCACCTATGATACCAGGACTAAGGAATCCCAAATGAGAAATGAGTGGAAGTAGTAATATAGGTGCTGTGCCACACTCCTCTTGGCATGTCCTTTACAACATTAGGTCCCCTGGAGCTCTAGTCATTTTAGATCTCAGAATGCTAACCCTAACCCTAACCCTAATTTTAGCCCGTCAATAGAGACAACCCTATAATACCAGGACTAAGGATTGCCCAAATGAGAAATGAGTGGAAGTAGTAATATAGGTGCTGTGCCACGCTCCTCTTGGCATGCCCTTTACAACATTAGTGCCCCTGGAGCTCTAGTCATTTTAGATCTCAGAATGCTAACCCTAACCCTAACCCTAATTTTAGCCCGGTCAATAGAGCAAGCCCTATATACCAGGACTAAGGAATGCCCAAATGAGAAATGAGTGGAAGTAGTAATATAGGTGCTGTGCCACGCTCCTCTTGGCATGCCCTTACAACATTAGTGCCCCTGGAGCTCTAGTCATTTTAGATCTCAGAATGCTAACCCTAACCTAACCCTAATTTTAGCCCGGTCAATAGAGACAAGCCCTATAATACCAGGACTAAGTATTGCCCAAATGAGAATGAGTGGAAGTAGTAATATAGGTGCTGTGCCACGCTCCTCTTTGCATGCCCTTTACACATTAGGGCCCTGGAGCTCTAGTCATTTTAGATCTCAGAATGCTAACCCTAACCCAACCCTAATTTTAGCCCGGTCGGACTGATGAGGCCTTATGTCAGCACATCTATGCTGTCCCAGATAGAAAGTTATCTAGAAGTAGATATAGGTGCTGTGCCACCTCCTCTTGCATGCCCTTACAACATTAGTGCCCCTGGAGTTCTAGTCTTTTAGATCTCAGAATGCTAACCCTAACCCTAATTTTTAGCCCGTCAATAGAGACAAGCCCTATAGTACCAGGACTAAGGATTGCCCAATGAGAAATGAGTGAAGTAGTAATATAGGTGATGTGCCACGCTCCTCTTGGCATGCCCTTTACAACATTAGTGCCCCTGGAGCTCTAGTCATTTTAGATCTCAGAATGCTAAACCCTAACCTAATTTTAGCCCGGTCAATAGAGACAAGCCCTATAATACCAGGACTAAGGATTGCCCAAATGAGAATGAGTGGAAGTAGTAATATAGGTGCTGTGCCACGCTCCTCTTGGCATGCCCTTTACAACATTAGTGCCCCTGGAGCTCTAGTCATTTTAGATCTCAGAATGCTAACCCTAACCCTAATTTTAGCCCGGTCAATAGAGACAGCCCTATAATACCAGGACTATGGATTGCCAAAATGATAAATGAGTGGAAGTAGTAATATAGGTGCTGTGCCACGCTCCTCTTGGCATGGCCTTTACAACATTATTGCCCCTGGAGCTCTAGTCATTTTAGATCTCAGAATGCTAACCCTAACCCTAACCCTAATTTTAGCCCGGTCGGACTGATGAGGCCTATAGTCAGCAGCATCTATTTTGTCCAGATGAGAAAGTTCCTAAGTAGTAATATAGGTGCTGTGCCACGCTCCTCTTGGCATGCCCTTTAAAACATTACGGCCCCTGGAGCTCTAGTCATTTTAGATCTCAGAATGCTAACCCTAACCCTAATTTAGCCGGTCAATAGATACAAGCCCTATAGTACCAGGACTATGGAATGCCCAAATGATAAATGAGTGGAAGTAATAATATAGGTGCTGTGCCACGCTCCTCTTGGCATGCCCTTTACAACATTAGTGCCCCTGGAGCTCTAGTCATTTTAGATCTCAGAATGCTAACCCTAACCCTAACCCTAATTTTAGCCCGGTCAATAGAGACGCCTATAATACCAGGACTAAGGATTGCCCAAATGAGAAATGAGTGGAAGTAGTAATATAGGTGCTGTGCCACGCTCCTCTTGGCATGCCCTTTACAACATTAGTGCCCCTGGAGCTCTAGTCATTTTAGATCTCAGAATGCTAACCCTAACCCTAACCCTAATTTTAGCCCGGTCAATAGAGACAAGCCTATATATCAGGACTAAGGATTGCCCAAATGAGAAATGAGTGGAAGTAGTAATATAGGTGCTGTGCCACGCTCCTCTTGGCATGCCCTTTACAACATTAGGCCCCCTGGAGCTCTAGTCATTTTAGATCTCAGAATGCTAACCCTAACCCTAACCCTATTTTAGCCCGGTCAATAGAGACAAGCCCTATAATACCAGGACTAAGGATTGCCCAAATGAGAAATGAGTGAAGTAGTAATATAGGTGCTGTGCCACGCTCCTCTTGGCATGCCCTTTACAACATTAGTGCCCCTGGAGCTCTAGTCATTTTAGATCTCAGAATGCTAACCCTAACCCTAACCCTAATTTTAGCCCGGTCAGAGAAGCAAGCCCTATGATACCAGGACTAAGGATTGCCAAATGAGAAATGAGTGGAAGTAGTATATAGGTGCTGTGCCACGCTCTTCTTTGGCATGCCCTTTACAACATTAGGCCCCTGAGCTCTAGTCATTTTAGATCTCAGAATGCTAACCCAACCCTAACCCTAATTTTAGCCCGGTCAATAGAGACAAGCCCTATAATACCAGCACTAAGCTTGCCCAATGAGAAAGTGGAAGTAGTAATATAGGTGCTGTGCCACGCTCCTCTTGGCATGCCCTTTACAACATTAGGGCCCCTGGAGCTCTAGTCATTTTAGATCTCAGAATGCTAACCCTAACCCTAACCCTAATTTTTAGCCCGGTCAACTGATGAAGGCCTATGTACAGCATCTATGCTGTCCCAAATGAGAAATTTGTGGAAAAGTATATAGGTGCTGTGCCACGCTCCTCGGCATGCCCTTTACAACATTATTGCCCTGGAGCTCTAGTCATTTTAGATCTCAGAATGCTAACCCTAACCCTAATTTTAGCCCGTCAATAGAGACAAGCCCTATAGTACCAGGACTAAGGATTGCCCAAATGAGAAATGAGTGGAAGTAGTAATATAGGTGCTGTGCCACGCTCCTCTTGGCATGCCCTTTACAACATTAGTGCCCCTGGAGCTCTAGTCATTTTTTAGATCTCAGAATGCTAACCCTAACCCTAATTTTAGCCCGGTCAAGAGACAAGCCCTATAATACCAGGACTAAGGATTGCCCAAATGAGAAATGAGTGGAAGTAGTAATATAGGTGCTGTGCCACGCTCCTCTTGGCATGACCTTTACAACATTAGTGCCCCTGGAGCTCTAGTCATTTTAGATCTCAGAATGCTAACCCTAACCCTAACCCTAATTTTAGCCCGGTCAATAGAGACAAGCCCTATAATACCAGGACTAAGGATGCCCAAATGAGAAATGAGTGGAAGTGGTAATATAGGTGCTGTGCCACGCTCCTCTTGGCATGACATTTACAACATTATTGCCACTGGAGCTCTAGTCATTTTAGATCTCAGAATGCTAACCCTAACCCTAATTTTAGCCCGGTCAATAGAGACAAGCCCTATAATACCAGGACTAAGGATTGCCCAAATGAGAAATGAGTGGAAGTATAATATAGGTGCTGTGCCACGCTCCTCTTGGCATGCCTTTACAACATTATTGCCCCTGGAGCTCTAGTCATTTTAGATCTCAGAATGCTAACCCTAACCCTAACCCTAATTTTAGCCCCAATAGAGACAAGCCCTATAATACCAGGACTAAGGATTGCCCCAAATGAGAAATGAGTGGAAGTAGTAATATAGGTGCTGTGCCACGCTCCTCTTGGCATGCCCTTTACAACATTATTGCCCTGGAGCTCTAGTCATTTTAGATCTCAGAATGCTAACCCTAACCCTAACCCTAATTTTAGCCCGGTCATAGAGACACCCTATAATACCAGGACTAAGGATTGCCCAAATATAAATTAGTGGAAGTAGTAATATAGTGCTGTGCACGCTCCTCTTGCATGCCCTTTACAACATTAGTGCCACTTCAGCTCGAGTTATTTTAGATCTCAGAATGCTAACCCTAACCCTAATTTTTAGCCCGTCAATAGAGACAAGCCTATAATACCAGACTAAGGATTGCCCAAATGAGAAATGAGTGGAAGTGGTAATATAGTTGCTGTGCCACGCTCCTCTTGGCATGACATTTACAACATTATTGCCACTGGAGATCTAGTCATTTTAGATCTCAGAATGCTAACCCTAACCCTAACCCTAATTTTAGCCCGGTCGTACTGATGAGGCCTATGTCAGCAGCATCTAAGCTGTCCCAGATGAAGAGTTCTGGAAGTAGTAATATAGGTGCTCTGTCCCACTCCTCTTGGCATGCCCTTTACAACATGTGCCCCTGGCTCTAGTCATTTTAGATCTCAGAATGCTAACCCTAACCCTAATTTTTAGCCGGTCGGACTGATGAGGCCTATGTCTGCAGCATCTATGCTGTCCCAATGAGAAAAGTTCTCTAAGTATTATTATAGGTGCTGTGCCACGATCCTCTTGGCATGCCACTTCAAAACATTAGGGCCCCTGGAGCTCTAGTCATTTTAGATCTCAGAATGCTAACCCTAACCCTAATTTCCCGGTCCAATAGAGACAAGCCCTATAGTACCCGGACTAAAGATTGCCCAATGAAAATGAGTGGAAGTAGTAATATAGGTGCTGTGCCACGCTCCTCTTGGCATGCCTTTACAACATTAGTGCCCCTGGAGCTCTAGTCATTTTAGATCTCAGAATGCTAACCCTAACCCTACCCTAATTTTTAGCCCGGTCAATAGAGACAAGCCCTATAATACCAGGACTAAGGAATTCCCAAAATGAAGAAATGAGTGTAAGTAGTAATATAGGGCTGTGCCAACGCTCCTCTTGGATGCCCTTAACAACATTAGTGCCCCTGAGCTCGAGATATTTTTAGATCTCAGAATGCCTAACCTAACCCTATTTTAGCCCGGTCAATAGGACAAGACTTATAATACCATGACTAAGTGATTGCCCAAATGAGAATTGAGTGTAAGTAGTAATATAGGTGCTGTACCACGCTCCTCTTGGCATGACATTTACAATATTATTGCCACTGGAGCTCTAGTCTTTTAGATCTCAGAATGCTAAACCCTAACCCTAA
>NW_022994340.1:0-62785 GCF_012275295.1 Melopsittacus undulatus | reverse complement strand
ATGGCTGTGGAGACAGTGTTCTCACAGGAAAATGAATATTTGGTACATGAGCTCTGAATAACTCCGAGGGATACAGCAAGGCCATGGGAGGCCTGAGGGAAGCCGAAAGCAAGATAAGAAGAAGCTGTAATTCACTGAGTTATGAGAACTGTGGACTGTTGGCAAGCGTTCGAGGTCAAGTTCTCACACCTGTGCTTAACCAATTATTATGTTAGTCACTAAGGGTCTTCAAGACAAGTATCCAATCATTATATGCCAGATTGCTGTAGGTGTGTGTAAGCAATAGTATATAAGGGGTTAATGCTTTGCAATAAATGGCTTCTTGTCTGATCATATTGGTCTCTGACTGAGTCCGTTCCGCGGCAAATGGCGCCCGAACAGGGACCCTCTATAAGTTCACATTGAAAGGAAGAGGGTGTGAATCGCTGGGCGTGAAGAAATCGGCTGGAATCGATCTGGCTGGGACCAAGATCGGGAGGCAGAAGCCTCGGAGGAGGGAATCCTCGGATCGGAGCCTTGTGAGCCCGGAAGACACTGCGCAGTGCAAATAAGGTAAGCAGCCGGACGGTTGGAAGGGAGCTTAAGGATGGGAAACCAGTTAAGTAAAGAGGATGAAGTAATGCTTAAGCTCTTCCAACATATCCTCTCCGAGAGAGGGATAAAGTATGATAATGAAACTCTGAAAAGGCTTTTACTCTGGTGTAAAGAGAAAAAGCTAATTGTGGAACTTGGTGAAGCTTTTAGATTGAGACTTGGGAGAAAGTTGGGCTGTGTTTATGGGATGATATTTCCCAAGGGTCAAAGGAGGCAAAGCCCCTTGCCACACTGTGGCGACTATTAAAAGACACATTAACTACTATGAAAGCTGAGAAGGAAATATTCATGTCTGCCTTTCGATGTTTTCGGACTCGCCTGAGCAACAGCCGGCTGCTGCTGGCGCGCCAGTAGCAGCCGGAGTGTTGGTTTCGGGCGAGGCGGCTCCAGCTCGAAAGCACGTGCGTCAGAAAGTACGGATGTTTGAGGACCCAGTGCCCCCCTCCTACCCCGCAATACGCGATGAGGGGGCTTGGGAGAGGGAGGGTGCGCGACCACGACCACCTATGGCTAATCCTTTTCGTGATGCTACTGCCCCAGAGGCAGAAAATACCTCTCCCCCGGCCCCCTACCCCCATCCCCCACCCCCTACGGACGGGGAGAGAGAACCTTTTGAGGAGGATAATAAAACTCCCACTTTACAACACCCCCCTTCGCCTTTGACACCAGCACTTGCAGCGCTCCCGTTGGAGCCGCAAATAGCCAGGAATGGCACCGCTGGTCAAAGCTGTTAGATCAAAAGCTACAAGATTTACGAGACCGTCTGGAGGAGCTGGGGTCTAAAGATAAGGAGCAAGCTCTCAAGCAATCCACAGAAGTTAACCCTTGTGAGGTGCCGCTACCACCAACTCCGGCACTCTCTCAGGAAGCTGCTCCCAGTGCCCTGAGATGGCGTGGTCTTATTCAAGATGCAATTATAGATGCACTGTTTTACGATTAATGTCCCCTCTGCATTTCCAGTTACTATGAATGCCCAAGGGCAACCTCTCTGGACTCCTATGGATTGGAAGGCTATGAAAGAACTAAAGGAGCAATGCTCAATATGGGTTGTCTTCCTCATATACTCAACAGATGCTAACTGCCTTATTTTCTAGTATGCCTGTTAACTCCTAGTGATTGTTATCGAATAGCTGCAATTTTATTAACCCCTCCCAGGTCTTACACTTTAAGAGTGGGTTTGAAGAGTTAGCTGAAAGAGCTGCTGATGACAACTTAGTTCTCAATCCCACTGACCCTTTACATGGTGTCACATCTGACATGTTACTAGGGAGGGGCCAATTTCATCCTGATACAGTACAGGCTCATATGAGGGTTGAGGTTTTACGGCAAGCACAGCAATTGGCATTAGCTGCCTTAAAAGCTGTGCCAGAGGCAGGAAACCTAATCCCTCTTATACATCGGTTAAAACAGGGAGCTACTGAGCCTTACATGCAATTTATTGATAGATTAAACAGATGCTATTGGAAAAAATATTGATTTGGCATCTAATGCCTAAAGAGTCTGTGCTTATGTCTTTAGCTATGGAAAATGCTAACCCGATTTGTAAGCGTATTTTACAGGCTTTGCCAAAATCTGCTGGATTACAAGAAATGATGGATGCATGCTCTAAGGTGGGCACAACAGAGGAAAAGGCAGAATATATGGCACATGCCTTTGCCACTGCTGTCAGACCCTCTTCTACAACAAGGTCAGGATGATCGAGGGGGCAATGAAGGGTGTAAAATGTCATAATTGTGGACGGCTGGGACATCTTAAAAAACAATGCACTGCAAAGAAATGTCGCCCCCCCCAGGGCAGCAGCTCAACCATTTGTGCCTAGATGTGACAGACGTGGTCACACAGCAGCAGCATGTCATTCTAAGTTTAAGAAAGATGGAACCCTGTTGGGAAACTTGGTGGTGAGCGCGACACCACCCGCGCGATGACACAAAATCAGGGTGTCTGGACTGCGTCCCCTCCGCCACAGCAGGGAGTGCCGGAGTGGATGTCGCAACAGCAATAGATTTTACCATTATTGATACTTCTGTCCATTGCATTCCATCCACATTAAGTGGGCCCCTTGGTCATGGGTTATGTGCTTTGCTATTAGGACGCTCATCAACATCCAGGGCAGGAGTCTTTGTATTACCAGGGTAATTGATGCTGATTATACTGGAAATATTGGGATCATGGTGCAGACACATGCACCCCCAGTACACATCCCCAAGGATTCTAAAATAGCTCAATTAGTTCCATTTGAAGCAAAGTTCCCCAGATGGGGCAAAAAATCAGAGGAAATCAGGCATGGGGTTCCACAGGAATCCCACATATTTTGTTTGCGTTTGGATATTGCAAAGCACAAACCTGAGGACCAAGTCTCTATACGGGGCCATAATAATCAAATAATTAAACTGCCTATGCTAATCGACACGGGGGCTGATGTTACTATCATACCATATTGTCAGTGGCCAAAAGCTTGGCCCCTACAAGCCGTTGCCACAGGAGTTGTGGGAATTGGAGGAATGCAATCGACAAAAATTAGTACAGAATTGGTAGATGTCTTTCTATCTGATGGCAGTCATACACGCATCAGACCATATGTCATGCACTCTCCAATTGCATTGCTCGGACGGGATGCTCTTAGTCAAATGGGAATGAGATTGACTACAAAAATTTTTAATGGCGGCCATTGATGGACAGCCAACCTACAAATTACGATGGCTTACTGAAACACCTGTATGGGTTGATCAATGGCCGCTGACAAAAGAAAAGCTGTCCCATATTCATGAATTGGTCGCCTGAACAATTAGAAGCAGGCCATATTGTGCCTTCCACCAGCCCATGGAATACTCCTATATTTACCATCCCCAAGAAAAGCGGGAAATGGCGATTGTTACATGACTTGCGGGCTATAAATGCCGTCATGCAAGACATGGGTGCCTTGCAAGCTGGTTTACCTAGTCCCACTATGATACCCGAAGGATGGGATTTAATAATAATTGATCTAAAAGACTGTTTTTTCACAATTCCCCTGCATCCGAGTGATCGGGAAAAATTTGCTTTCTCTGTCCCAGCAATTAACAAAGGAGAACCACTAAAAGATATGAATGGGTTGTGCTGCCTCAGGGTATGAAAAATTCTCCTACTATTTGTCAGCTTTATGTTTCCTGGGCATTACAGCCCATCCGTCAATACTTACAGCACTGTTTAATTTACCACTATATGGATGATATTCTGATTGCAGGACAGGATTTAAATAAGGACCACCTACTTGGACTATTACAATCAGAGTTGGCAAAGCAGGTTTGGTCATTGCATCTGAGAAAATCCAGCGCGAAGCCCCATGGAGATATTTGGGGTGGATTATTTCCGGAACTGAAGTCAGGCCCCCAAAAGATTGAAATTACCTCAGATATAAGAACCTTATCTGATGTTCAGAAATTGATGGGTGATATTCAGTGGATCCGTCCCTTATGTGGCATTACTAATGATGATTTGGCTGAACTGATGCCCCTATTGAAGGGCAAGCCGCATGCAGAGGATAAAAGAGCTCTATCAAAAATCCAGCAGGAGGCATTGGCCCGTATCATGGCCAAGGTATATAATACTTATGCCTCTCGATGGAATCCAGATTTGCCTATAACCTTATTTGTTATAAACAATGAATATCATCCATTTAGCCTGTTAGCACAATGGAACTTGCAGAAGACTGATCCCTTGTGTATATTAGAGTGGATCTTTTTACCTTATCGTTTGCGCACTACTGTCACTACGCGATTGGAAGCATTTGCCCTTTTAATCACGCGAGGCCGTGCACGTTGCCGGGAAATCCTAGGCAGTGATCCATCACAACTTTGTTTACCTCTTACCAAAATATGGTTGGATTGGGCACGGCAATCTTGCACTGCCTTTCAAATTGCCTTAATTGATTTCTTTGGCCAAATTAGTGTACATTTTCCACCTCATAAATTGTTCACAGTACTAAAGAAACAACCGATATGCAGATGCTACCTTTTATACCAGCAAGCCTGTTTCAGGTATAACTGTGTTTACAGATGCTAGCAAAAAACAATCACATGGCTGGATATGTTTGGCAAGAGAGGATGGTTGGAAGGAACAGAAAATACCGGGCCAATCCACCGATTCACTACAAACGTTGGAAACTAACTGCCGTCGTTGCGGTTGTTCCAACGATGGCCTGATACACCACTTAATATCGTCTGTGACTCCTTATATGTTGTAGAATTGTTCAGCGTCTAGAAAGGGCAATTTTACAAGAGGTTACTAACCGCAGATTGTGGACCCTATTGAAAACTCTGTTACATCTTGTAAATAGTCGTAAATGTGAATATTTTATTATGCATATTCGCAGCCACTCGGGCCTTTCCGGAAGCCTTTGCGACGGAATGATAAGGCAGATAAATTAGTTGCTCCGGCATGGGCAGGGCCACCAGTAGATATTTTTCAACAAGCCCGGACATCTCATGCCTTCTTCCACCAATCGGCAAAAATGTTGGTTCGACAGTTCGGCCTGTCCTTGACAGATGCCCGAGGTATTGTACAGTCTTGTCCTGACTGTCAGGGTCAAGCAGTGGGCATAGGCCTTGGGGTTAATCCTCGAGGCCTTCAACCTCTTCAGCTTTGGCAAATGGATGTGACCCATGTGACTTCTTTTGGAAAATTGAAGTGTGTCCATGTCACTATTGACACCTTTTTCTCACTTCGTGTGGGCCACTCCCCTGGCTGGCGAAACAGCACGCCATGTAATTACGCATCTACGTGGCTGCTTTGCAGCTATGGGAGTACCTTTACAGCTCAAAACAGACCAATGCACCTAGCTATTCTTCTTCAACACTTTCTAAATTTTTGAGCAATTGGGGCGTTTCTCATGTTACTGGTATTCCTCATTCTCCTACAGGACAAGCTATCATTGAACGTACACATCAAACACTGAAACAGTTATTGGAAAAACAAAAAAAGGGGGAAGAAGGGCTTACGCCGGTAGCAAGAATACAGAAAGCTGTATATGTTATGAATTTCTTGCGACTAACAGGAGACTTTAATGACCCTCCTGCTGTAATACATGGCCAGGCGTTAGGCTCAGGTTATATGAATAAGACTCAGGGTATCCTGGTCCAATACAAGGACATGGAAACTGGTGTTTGGAAGGGTCCTGTGGAAGTAAAATTAAGTGGTCGAGGATATATGTGTGTAATTACAGACTCTGGCCTGCGGTGGGTGCCAGCTCGGTGGGTGAAGCCCTGGAAAGAGCCAGCAGCACCAAAGGAGAACCAGGATACCCCCCTTGTTAACAGCTGAATGAGTTAACTGGATGAACTCTGAACTTCTTTACTGTAAGAGTGACAGAGCACTGGAACAGGTTGCCCAGGGGGGTTGTGGAGTCTCCTACGTTGGAGATATTCAAGGTCCGCCTGGACAAGTTCCTGTGTGACGTACTCTGGGTTACCCTGCTCTTGCAGGGGGTTGGACTGAATTTTCAAGGTTCTTTCCAACCCTTGGGATTCTGTGATTCTGTAATTTATCCAATACATGGGTCTTGTGAACTGTGGGTCTCTCATGAGTGTTTAAAATATAAATTACGATTATGGGTTAGGTTACCCTTTTACACGAAGTCGGTCTGTTATGCTTATGAGCTAGAAGTTAGTGAATATAAGTATATCCATGTTTCCAGTGACCTTTGGAGACCTTTATAGATATGGCTGACCACTTCTTCCAACATAGGCTGGCCACCTGTGTCGGAATGAGTGTGCTTTTTGGTCAGTATAAAAGCCCAAGCCTCATGCGATGTGAGGGAGGCAGAGCCTCTGCGGGGACGCCCGCTAAGGTTGAGCCTGCCACCTCACACTGCAATGATGCTTCTTGGAGCTAATTTCCTGATACTCTTCACAAGGTCCTTGTGCTATGCTCTCTATGTGGGACTGTGTAGAGGCAGTAATGGTTGTATAGATTTTGTGTTTCGAATATTGTAGTGGGGTGAAGTGTGCTTGTGGGATCCCAAGCGTGTGTGTGTGTGTGATGAGGGCAGACAGTGTTTTGTTTTGTTGTTGGGTTCATGTAATAGTTTTTATGCTTATTGGGTAAGAATTTTATGCATGCTAAATAATTAACTCACTCTAGCTGTTATTAATAACTGTAGTTTTGATGTATACTACTTTAAGCTTGTTTTCCAGACAATATGCATGTCTGATCAAAAAAAAAAAAAAAAAAAAAAAAAAAAAAAAAAAAAGGGGAATGCTATGCTACAGCAAACTTTACTATTAACACTGTACAGTTTACTTCTGCAGCTGCTTCACATCTCCTTTGCATTAGAATGCTTCTGCTTTAAGGAGTCACTGTGACCTGTCTACTTCTCAAGAACTGATAACCCGGAGGAAGGGCTATATTTCTGTCCTAATACCTACAGGTCCACGGTGGCTGCCTGCAAAGTTTGTCAAGCTTTGCCATGAGCTGGACAGATGAATGGAAAAACTTGATGCATCAGCTACAGGAGCTGACCTTGAAAACCCCAAGCAGAACAAGATAGAGAAAAATGAATGATTGTAAAACATCACTTTGGGGCAACTGAAAAGTAACCGCTTGAATATGCATGCTTGTAAAGTAGCTATTATTAGAGGTTGTGATTTTGCATATAAAACCACTTGTATTTACTAGCCAGTTGCTAATAAGAAACTATACCTTGTATTGTATGGAACTGTCACTTGTAAAAGAGATGTAAGGATATGCAAATTTGCAGCAGCTGCTAGAAGATGCTAAGGCAAAAGGTAGAAAGATTCTAATATGATGGTACTGTTACAAAGTAGGTAATGGAACAAATTAAGAGGGTGGGAGAACTCCACTGTAAGAAATTTCTTTGGTTAGTCCCTCATTGTCATTGGCATCTTCAGCATGCTGCTGCACTCTCTGATATTACTCTGCTAATGTAAATCTGTGTGTGTGCTTTGCTGTAGTAGTGACTTGTTACTGGGTTAAGCAGGTGAAACTCTGCATTGACAACAAGGTTCAAGAACTGAGATTGACCAAATGCCTGCTACCACAATCAAGGGCAAGACTGGGTTGGCCTCTGTGTCTGCCACCAAGAAGAACCTTTAGCTCCGCTGCTGGCTGCAACCCAGCAGGCGTAGAGCGGTGGAGACACATGCCATGCCAGACCTTGATGTGAGGGATGGCCTCCGCAGTTATCAGAGAGCTATCCAGGAGAAAAGGGCAGGCCCAGCTGTGTACAGCTATCAACAGGACCATACTGACTGCCAGCGAAATATACAGAGCCCCAAAACTCAACAACATAAAGAAACAGCAATGACAGAAATCTTTGTAATATCTGTTCTATTATTTGTGATCGTGGGTAAAGGACAAGTATACTGAGCACATCTGCTAAATCCCCATTAGTCCATCCTGTTACATGGTGTGTAGGATTCACTGGTATGCCACATTTTATAAAGGTGACTTCAAGTGACTTCAAGTCAGACCAATCTTACTGAAATAATCCTACCTAAAGTAGTGGGTTGTTATGTTACACAAGTCAAGCAGTGATAGAGCAGACAATAAATTGTCAAAAACTTTTAATAAAATTAAAAAGGGGGAGATGTGGAGACAGTGTTCTCACAGGAAAATGAATATTTGGTACATGAGCTCTGAATAACTCCGAGGGATACAGCAAGGCCATGGGAGGCCTGAGGAAGCCGAAACAAGCAAGATAAGAAGAAGCTGTAATTCACTGAGTTATGAGAACTGTGGACTGTTGGCAAGCGTTCGAGGTCAAGTTCTCACACCTGTGCTTAACCAATTATATGTTAGTCACTAAGGGTCTTCAAGACAAGTATCCAATCATTATATGCCAGATTGCTGTAGGTGTGTGTAAGCAATAGTATATAAGGGGTTAATGCTTTGCAATAAATGGCTTCTTGTCTGATCATATTGGTCTCTGACTGAGTCCTTTCCGCGGCAACTGGCCTCCCTTGGGACTGCAGACAGCCCCTCAGACCTACGTCAGAGCTTGTCATGCAGAACTATATGCATAACATAGCGGAGCTCTTCTGTTCCATTCCATTCCATTCCATTCCATTCCATTCCATTCCATTCCATTCCCTGCACTCCCAACGAGTTGTATAGTGATGAGACCGTTATTTACCTGAAATGGCAGGGGGGTTTCAGCACCAAAACGCTTTCAAAGACACAAGTCAGAAAGGATACAGGTGGAAAGAGTATTTTAACTATTTAGGTGTAAAATTAAGGAAAATAATAAAAGAGTAAAATCAATGCATTTCTAAATACAAATAAAATAACATAAAGACCCCAATAAAATAATGAATAAATAAAAGGAAACGAAAGTTATTTATTTAAACAAAGTTCTTTATTTCAGGTTAGGCTAGCTTAGCTTAGTTAATTTTAATCTAGCTTAGTTTAGGTTCTATTTTCTTTTGATAAATCTGTCAGAGCAGTGCTGTGGTGGTGTGAGAGCAGTGCAAGAAGCCAGCCAGAATGGGCCGGAGAAGACCTGACAGGGGGTGGTGCTCAGTGCTACAGAGGACAGCAGCAAGTCCCGGGGCCACAGTGGGGCCACCCTGGGAGTGCAGAAGGCTGCCTCCCCCCGGATGCGGGGCACGAGGGCCAGCTGCGTGGAGCACGAGCCGCTGCCTTTGGGCTACAGGAGCCCAAAGGAGCCCCATGAAGGGGCTGTGCTCGGCTGCGGAGGAAGGCAAAAAACCCCGGGGACACTTGCTAGTCCACCCTGGGGAGAAAAAAGCCCTTCCCCCCCCAGCTGCAGGACACGAGGGCCACCTTCGTGGAGCATGAGCACCAGGCCATAACCCAGAGCACCAGGACCAGAGGAGCCCTGCCAAGGGGTCATGCTCAGTGCTCAGAGGAAGGCAAAAAACCCCCGGGGACCAGTGCCAATCTGCCCCGGGGGAAAATTCCTTCCTGACCCCAGCGCTGGCGATCGGCTACTCCCTGAGCATGTGAGCAAGACCGGCTCCTGGTCCACGGGCTGCTTATGCCTCTAAGGGGACAAGGGGACACTGGCACTGCCTTTTCTGCCTCCACCTGGAGCCATCTCAGGGGCTTCCAAGAAGAGCAAAATGCTGCTGGCCTGATCAACCCTAGGGACAAGAACCCTTCCCGTGCCTGGCAGCGGGAGCTGCAAAGCACCGGGTGAGGCCACTGGCCCATCTGTGCATCCTGTTTCCTATGGCTACTGCCGCTATCTCCCCAGAATCTGATGAGGACGGCAAGCCCCCCGAGGACTGAAGCAGGACTTCCATCCATCCATCCATCCATCCATCCATCCATCCATCCCATAAGCTGTGAGTGTGGCCCCTCCAGGAGCTGCAATTGCAGCAGAAGAGCCCCAGCAGCTTCAGGCAGTCTTCCCTTCTCTGCCCCTCCAAGTAATTCCACTGGTGCCTCAAGGAAATTCCTCTCGGCTGCCTGCAGGCTGCCAGCTCTGTCCTGGTGGCAAAGCCGGGCACTCTGGCAGTGGAACACGGGAGGACGCTGCCTTATACTGCCCCAGAGCATTGTGATGCTGCGTTGGCGGGTGGGGCCCTATGACACGGGGGGGTGGGGGGGGGTGGTGACGGGGGTGACGGGGCCCCGCCCCCCAGCCCTGCTCACTGCAGCTCTGCTGCTGCCCCTTCAGCCAGCATGCCTTGGAGAAAGGCCTTTGGGCTGCTGTCCCTGAGGCCGGGCCTAGGCCCAGGGGGCTCTCCCTGCCCATGGTGGCCACAGACTGGGCACCGCTGCGGGCTGTCCCTGTAAATTAATCGCTGTCTTCAGACTGTATCATTGAAGGATTTTATACCGTGTACGGTCATTTGCCTGTGGTGATCCCAGAGGTGAAAGAAAGGGCTTTTGGTTCCCTCTGGGTGAACTCTGCAGAAGCACAGAGAACATACAGGAGTTCCTCACCATTCCTTATGTGAAATATACAGGGATGATTCGTGTCAGGAATTTAGGCGTCCTTGTCGCCTTTGCACTTTGTGTGAAACCAGCCCTCCTTTGTGACCGTGATTATCATAAGTGCTCCTGTCAATAAGGAGAAACAAAGGGGATAATCTCCCCTAATCAATTGCTCTGTGTTTCAAAGGGGGCTTCCGTTTAACGGTTTGACTGGCCTAAGGGGGTTAAATAATCAGGAGATACATTTCGTTACAGGATACTGCAAACTTGGGCACTAGGCAAATAACCATATAAGATATAGAACAAAATGTTAAGCTTGTAAGCATTTTTCTGTCAATACATTACTAAGTAAATTCAGCAACGTCTTCACCGGAAAAAGACCCCAGCAAACAAGAAAAGAACAAAGGAAAGGGGCCACGTCGACATTCGGGTAAAGAAGACAACAAGATTAGCTAAAACCCAAATCTGAGAAGTATAAGAGACTGTACTCCAAAGATCCCGGTTGTGCGTTGCTGGTGGAGCGGAGACTCCCCTGCGCACCCAGCGCTGTTTTACTTATTGTCTCTTTTAAATTTCTAATCAATTGTAAATAAAATCGATTGGGACAAAACCCGGTTTGCAGTAAATCTTTGTAACACTTATCAACACAGCAAGTGGCATTTGCTACTGTGCTGCTTATGGTGAGGTATTTTCTTGGAAAGAAGGATTTAAGAAATCTCTTCTGCGTTTCTTACACAGGGTGTTCAGATACTTGTTTGTGTTTAGTTATCATTCATGTGTCTAGTTTGGGGGGTTACCTCTTGCATTACAACTTGAATGCAACCCTTCACTGACTGCTGTCTACTTCCATGTTCTTGGTAGCTCAATGAAGCGCTTTGATCCCAATTCGGTTTAAAGCGCACGGACTGAGCAGCTTTTCCCCGCAACACTCAGGAAAAACAAGTAACTGACTCAGTTGTGTGGAAGAGTTTTAAAACCCTCAGCTAAGTATCACATAAAGGTACTGTATGAAGGGCCGAGATTTTGAGAGTGGCAACAAATCCCCCCAGCACATCTGGGCAAATCCTTGAAATGCAGAATGACCGCTGGTCGCTCTCCCATAGGCTTGTTTCCTGAGTGGTCTCCTGGGGGGGACTGGCCTCCCTTGGGACTGCAGACAGCCCCTCAGACCTACGTCAGAGCTTGTCATGCAGAACTATATGCATAACATAGCGGAGCTCTTCGGTTCCATTCCATTCCATTCCATTCCATTCCATTCCCTGCACTCCCAACGAGTTGTATAATGATGAGACCGTTATTTACCTGAAATGGCAGGGGGGTTTCAGCACCAAAAACGCTTTCAAAGACACAAGTCAGAAAGGATACAGGTGGAAAGAGTATTTTAACTATTTAGGTGTAAAATTAAGGAAAATAATAAAAGAGTAAAATCAATGCATTTCTAAATACAAATAAAATAACATAAAGACCCCAATAAAATAATGAATAAATAAAAGGAAACGAAAGTTATTTATTTAAACAAAGTTCTTTATTTCAGGTTAGGCTAGCTTAGCTTAGTTAATTTTAATCTAGCTTAGTTTAGGTTCTATTTTCTTTTGATAAATCTGTCAGAGCAGTGCTGTGGTGGTGTGAGAGCAGTGCAAGAAGCCAGCCAGAATGGGCCGGAGAAGACCTGACAGGGGGTGGTGCTCAGTGCTACAGAGGACAGCAGCAAGTCCCGGGGCCACAGTGGGGCCACCCTGGGAGTGCAGAAGGCTGCCTCCCCCCGGATGCGGGGCACGAGGGCCAGCTGCGTGGAGCACGAGCCGCTGCCTTTGGGCTACAGGAGCCCAAAGGAGCCCCATGAAGGGGCTGTGCTCGGCTGCGGAGGAAGGCAAAAAACCCCGGGGACACTTGCTAGTCCACCCTGGGGAGAAAAAAGCCCTTCCCCCCCCAGCTGCAGGACACGAGGGCCACCTTCGTGGAGCATGAGCACCAGGCCATAACCCAGAGCACCAGGACCAGAGGAGCCCTGCCAAGGGGTCATGCTCAGTGCTCAGAGGAAGGCAAAAAACCCCCGGGGACCAGTGCCAATCTGCCCCGGGGGAAAATTCCTTCCTGACCCCAGCGCTGGCGATCGGCTACTCCCTGAGCATGTGAGCAAGACCGGCTCCTGGTCCACGGGCTGCTTATGCCTCTAAGGGGACAAGGGGACACTGGCACTGCCTTTTCTGCCTCCACCTGGAGCCATCTCAGGGGCTTCCAAGAAGAGCAAAATGCTGCTGGCCTGATCAACCCTAGGGACAAGAACCCTTCCCGTGCCTGGCAGCGGGAGCTGCAAAGCACCGGGTGAGGCCACTGGCCCATCTGTGCATCCTGTTTCCTATGGCTACTGCCGCTATCTCCCCAGAATCTGATGAGGACGGCAAGCCCCCGAGGACTGAAGCAGGACTTCCATCCATCCATCCATCCATCCATCCATCCATCCATCCCATAAGCTGTGAGTGTGGCCCCTCCAGGAGCTGCAATTGCAGCAGAAGAGCCCCAGCAGCTTCAGGCAGTCTTCCCTTCTCTGCCCCTCCAAGTAATTCCACTGGTGCCTCAAGGAAATTCCTCTCGGCTGCCTGCAGGCTGCCAGCTCTGTCCTGGTGGCAAAGCCGGGCACTCTGGCAGTGGAACACGGGAGGACGCTGCCTTATACTGCCCCAGAGCATTGTGATGCTGCGTTGGCGGGTGGGGCCCTATGACACGGGGGGGGAGGGGGGGGGGGTGGTGACGGGGGTGACGGGGCCCCGCCCCCCAGCCCTGCTCACTGCAGCTCTGCTGCTGCCCCTTCAGCCAGCATGCCTTGGAGAAAGGCCTTTGGGCTGCTGTCCCTGAGGCCGGGCCTAGGCCCAGGGGGCTCTCCCTGCCCATGGTGGCCACAGACTGGGCACCGCTGCGGGCTGTCCCTGTAAATTAATCGCTGTCTTCAGACTGTATCATTGAAGGATTTTATACCGTGTACGGTCATTTGCCTGTGGTGATCCCAGAGGTGAAAGAAAGGGCTTTTGGTTCCCTCTGGGTGAACTCTGCAGAAGCACAGAGAACATACAGGAGTTCCTCACCATTCCTTATCAACACAGCAAGTGGCATTTGCTACTGTGCTGCTTATGGTGAGGTATTTTCTTGGAAAGAAGGATTTAAGAAATCTCTTCTGCGTTTCTTACACAGGGTGTTCAGATACTTGTTTGTGTTTAGTTATCATTCATGTGTCTAGTTTGGGGGGTTACCTCTTGCATTACAACTTGAATGCAACCCTTCACTGACTGCTGTCTACTTCCATGTTCTTGGTAGCTCAATGAAGCGCTTTGATCCCAATTCGGTTTAAAGCGCACGGACTGAGCAGCTTTTCCCCGCAACACTCAGGAAAAACAAGTAACTGACTCAGTTGTGTGGAAGAGTTTTAAAACCCTCAGCTAAGTATCACATAAAGGTACTGTATGAAGGGCCGAGATTTTGAGAGTGGCAACAAATCCCCCCAGCACATCTGGGCAAATCCTTGAAATGCAGAATGACCGCTGGTCGCTCTCCCATAGGCTTGTTTCCTGAGTGGTCTCCTGGGGGGGACTGGCCTCCCTTGGGACTGCAGACAGCCCCTCAGACCTACGTCAGAGCTTGTCATGCAGAACTATATGCATAACATAGCGGAGCTCTTCGGTTCCATTCCATTCCATTCCATTCCATTCCATTCCATTCCATTCCCTGCACTCCCAACGAGTTGTATAATGATGAGACCGTTATTTACCTGAAATGGCAGGGGGGTTTCAGCACCAAAAACGCTTTCAAAGACACAAGTCAGAAAGGATACAGGTGGAAAGAGTATTTTAACTATTTAGGTGTAAAATTAAGGAAAATAATAAAAGAGTAAAATCAATGCATTTCTAAATACAAATAAAATAACATAAAGACCCCAATAAAATAATGAATAAATAAAAGGAAACGAAAGTTATTTATTTAAACAAAGTTCTTTATTTCAGGTTAGGCTAGCTTAGCTTAGTTAATTTTAATCTAGCTTAGTTTAGGTTCTATTTTCTTTTGATAAATCTGTCAGAGCAGTGCTGTGGTGGTGTGAGAGCAGTGCAAGAAGCCAGCCAGAATGGGCCGGAGAAGACCTGACAGGGGGTGGTGCTCAGTGCTACAGAGGACAGCAGCAAGTCCCGGGGCCACAGTGGGGCCACCCTGGGAGTGCAGAAGGCTGCCTCCCCCCGGATGCGGGGCACGAGGGCCAGCTGCGTGGAGCACGAGCCGCTGCCTTTGGGCTACAGGAGCCCAAAGGAGCCCCATGAAGGGGCTGTGCTCGGCTGCGGAGGAAGGCAAAAAACCCCGGGGACACTTGCTAGTCCACCCTGGGGAGAAAAAAGCCCTTCCCCCCCCAGCTGCAGGACACGAGGGCCACCTTCGTGGAGCATGAGCACCAGGCCATAACCCAGAGCACCAGGACCAGAGGAGCCCTGCCAAGGGGTCATGCTCAGTGCTCAGAGGAAGGCAAAAAACCCCCGGGGACCAGTGCCAATCTGCCCCGGGGGAAAATTCCTTCCTGACCCCAGCGCTGGCGATCGGCTACTCCCTGAGCATGTGAGCAAGACCGGCTCCTGGTCCACGGGCTGCTTATGCCTCTAAGGGGACAAGGGGACACTGGCACTGCCTTTTCTGCCTCCACCTGGAGCCATCTCAGGGGCTTCCAAGAAGAGCAAAATGCTGCTGGCCTGATCAACCCTAGGGACAAGAACCCTTCCCGTGCCTGGCAGCGGGAGCTGCAAAGCACCGGGTGAGGCCACTGGCCCATCTGTGCATCCTGTTTCCTATGGCTACTGCCGCTATCTCCCCAGAATCTGATGAGGACGGCAAGCCCCCCGAGGACTGAAGCAGGACTTCCATCCATCCATCCATCCATCCATCCATCCATCCCATAAGCTGTGAGTGTGGCCCCTCCAGGAGCTGCAATTGCAGCAGAAGAGCCCCAGCAGCTTCAGGCAGTCTTCCCTTCTCTGCCCCTCCAAGTAATTCCACTGGTGCCTCAAGGAAATTCCTCTCGGCTGCCTGCAGGCTGCCAGCTCTGTCCTGGTGGCAAAGCCGGGCACTCTGGCAGTGGAACACGGGAGGACGCTGCCTTATACTGCCCCAGAGCATTGTGATGCTGCGTTGGCGGGTGGGGCCCTATGACACGGGGGGGGGGGGGGGGGGAGGGGTGGTGACGGGGGTGACGGGGCCCCGCCCCCCAGCCCTGCTCACTGCAGCTCTGCTGCTGCCCCTTCAGCCAGCATGCCTTGGAGAAAGGCCTTTGGGCTGCTGTCCCTGAGGCCGGGCCTAGGCCCAGGGGGCTCTCCCTGCCCATGGTGGCCACAGACTGGGCACCGCTGCGGGCTGTCCCTGTAAATTAATCGCTGTCTTCAGACTGTATCATTGAAGGATTTTATACCGTGTACGGTCATTTGCCTGTGGTGATCCCAGAGGTGAAAGAAAGGGCTTTTGGTTCCCTCTGGGTGAACTCTGCAGAAGCACAGAGAACATACAGGAGTTCCTCACCATTCCTTATCAACACAGCAAGTGGCATTTGCTACTGTGCTGCTTATGGTGAGGTATTTTCTTGGAAAGAAGGATTTAAGAAATCTCTTCTGCGTTTCTTACACAGGGTGTTCAGATACTTGTTTGTGTTTAGTTATCATTCATGTGTCTAGTTTGGGGGGTTACCTCTTGCATTACAACTTGAATGCAACCCTTCACTGACTGCTGTCTACTTCCATGTTCTTGGTAGCTCAATGAAGCGCTTTGATCCCAATTCGGTTTAAAGCGCACGGACTGAGCAGCTTTTCCCCGCAACACTCAGGAAAAACAAGTAACTGACTCAGTTGTGTGGAAGAGTTTTAAAACCCTCAGCTAAGTATCACATAAAGGTACTGTATGAAGGGCCGAGATTTTGAGAGTGGCAACAAATCCCCCCAGCACATCTGGGCAAATCCTTGAAATGCAGAATGACCGCTGGTCGCTCTCCCATAGGCTTGTTTCCTGAGTGGTCTCCTGGGGGGGACTGGCCTCCCTTGGGACTGCAGACAGCCCCTCAGACCTACGTCAGAGCTTGTCATGCAGAACTATATGCATAACATAGCGGAGCTCTTCGGTTCCATTCCATTCCATTCCATTCCATTCCATTCCATTCCATTCCCTGCACTCCCAACGAGTTGTATAATGATGAGACCGTTATTTACCTGAAATGGCAGGGGGGTTTCAGCACCAAAAACGCTTTCAAAGACACAAGTCAGAAAGGATACAGGTGGAAAGAGTATTTTAACTATTTAGGTGTAAAATTAAGGAAAATAATAAAAGAGTAAAATCAATGCATTTCTAAATACAAATAAAATAACATAAAGACCCCAATAAAATAATGAATAAATAAAAGGAAACGAAAGTTATTTATTTAAACAAAGTTCTTTATTTCAGGTTAGGCTAGCTTAGCTTAGTTAATTTTAATCTAGCTTAGTTTAGGTTCTATTTTCTTTTGATAAATCTGTCAGAGCAGTGCTGTGGTGGTGTGAGAGCAGTGCAAGAAGCCAGCCAGAATGGGCCGGAGAAGACCTGACAGGGGGTGGTGCTCAGTGCTACAGAGGACAGCAGCAAGTCCCGGGGCCACAGTGGGGCCACCCTGGGAGTGCAGAAGGCTGCCTCCCCCCGGATGCGGGGCACGAGGGCCAGCTGCGTGGAGCACGAGCCGCTGCCTTTGGGCTACAGGAGCCCAAAGGAGCCCCATGAAGGGGCTGTGCTCGGCTGCGGAGGAAGGCAAAAAACCCCGGGGACACTTGCTAGTCCACCCTGGGGAGAAAAAAGCCCTTCCCCCCCCAGCTGCAGGACACGAGGGCCACCTTCGTGGAGCATGAGCACCAGGCCATAACCCAGAGCACCAGGACCAGAGGAGCCCTGCCAAGGGGTCATGCTCAGTGCTCAGAGGAAGGCAAAAAACCCCCGGGGACCAGTGCCAATCTGCCCCGGGGGAAAATTCCTTCCTGACCCCAGCGCTGGCGATCGGCTACTCCCTGAGCATGTGAGCAAGACCGGCTCCTGGTCCACGGGCTGCTTATGCCTCTAAGGGGACAAGGGGACACTGGCACTGCCTTTTCTGCCTCCACCTGGAGCCATCTCAGGGGCTTCCAAGAAGAGCAAAATGCTGCTGGCCTGATCAACCCTAGGGACAAGAACCCTTCCCGTGCCTGGCAGCGGGAGCTGCAAAGCACCGGGTGAGGCCACTGGCCCATCTGTGCATCCTGTTTCCTATGGCTACTGCCGCTATCTCCCCAGAATCTGATGAGGACGGCAAGCCCCCCGAGGACTGAAGCAGGACTTCCATCCATCCATCCATCCATCCATCCATCCCATAAGCTGTGAGTGTGGCCCCTCCAGGAGCTGCAATTGCAGCAGAAGAGCCCCAGCAGCTTCAGGCAGTCTTCCCTTCTCTGCCCCTCCAAGTAATTCCACTGGTGCCTCAAGGAAATTCCTCTCGGCTGCCTGCAGGCTGCCAGCTCTGTCCTGGTGGCAAAGCCGGGCACTCTGGCAGTGGAACACGGGAGGACGCTGCCTTATACTGCCCCAGAGCATTGTGATGCTGCGTTGGCGGGTGGGGCCCTATGACACGGGGGGGGAGGGGGGGGGGTGGTGACGGGGGTGACGGGGCCCCGCCCCCCAGCCCTGCTCACTGCAGCTCTGCTGCTGCCCCTTCAGCCAGCATGCCTTGGAGAAAGGCCTTTGGGCTGCTGTCCCTGAGGCCGGGCCTAGGCCCAGGGGGCTCTCCCTGCCCATGGTGGCCACAGACTGGGCACCGCTGCGGGCTGTCCCTGTAAATTAATCGCTGTCTTCAGACTGTATCATTGAAGGATTTTATACCGTGTACGGTCATTTGCCTGTGGTGATCCCAGAGGTGAAAGAAAGGGCTTTTGGTTCCCTCTGGGTGAACTCTGCAGAAGCACAGAGAACATACAGGAGTTCCTCACCATTCCTTATCAACACAGCAAGTGGCATTTGCTACTGTGCTGCTTATGGTGAGGTATTTTCTTGGAAAGAAGGATTTAAGAAATCTCTTCTGCGTTTCTTACACAGGGTGTTCAGATACTTGTTTGTGTTTAGTTATCATTCATTTGTCTAGTTTGGGGGGTTACCTCTTGCATTACAACTTGAATGCAACCCTTCACTGACTGCTGTCTACTTCCATGTTCTTGGTAGCTCAATGAAGCGCTTTGATCCCAATTCGGTTTAAAGCGCACGGACTGAGCAGCTTTTCCCCGCAACACTCAGGAAAAACAAGTAACTGACTCAGTTGTGTGGAAGAGTTTTAAAACCCTCAGCTAAGTATCACATAAAGGTACTGTATGAAGGGCCGAGATTTTGAGAGTGGCAACAAATCCCCCCAGCACATCTGGGCAAATCCTTGAAATGCAGAATGACCGCTGGTCGCTCTCCCATAGGCTTGTTTCCTGAGTGGTCTCCTGGGGGGGACTGGCCTCCCTTGGGACTGCAGACAGCCCCTCAGACCTACGTCAGAGCTTGTCATGCAGAACTATATGCATAACATAGCGGAGCTCTTCGGTTCCATTCCATTCCATTCCATTCCATTCCATTCCATTCCATTCCCTGCACTCCCAACGAGTTGTATAATGATGAGACCGTTATTTACCTGAAATGGCAGGGGGGTTTCAGCACCAAAAACGCTTTCAAAGACACAAGTCAGAAAGGATACAGGTGGAAAGAGTATTTTAACTATTTAGGTGTAAAATTAAGGAAAATAATAAAAGAGTAAAATCAATGCATTTCTAAATACAAATAAAATAACATAAAGACCCCAATAAAATAATGAATAAATAAAAGGAAACGAAAGTTATTTATTTAAACAAAGTTCTTTATTTCAGGTTAGGCTAGCTTAGCTTAGTTAATTTTAATCTAGCTTAGTTTAGGTTCTATTTTCTTTTGATAAATCTGTCAGAGCAGTGCTGTGGTGGTGTGAGAGCAGTGCAAGAAGCCAGCCAGAATGGGCCGGAGAAGACCTGACAGGGGGTGGTGCTCAGTGCTACAGAGGACAGCAGCAAGTCCCGGGGCCACAGTGGGGCCACCCTGGGAGTGCAGAAGGCTGCCTCCCCCCGGATGCGGGGCACGAGGGCCAGCTGCGTGGAGCACGAGCCGCTGCCTTTGGGCTACAGGAGCCCAAAGGAGCCCCATGAAGGGGCTGTGCTCGGCTGCGGAGGAAGGCAAAAAACCCCGGGGACACTTGCTAGTCCACCCTGGGGAGAAAAAAGCCCTTCCCCCCCCAGCTGCAGGACACGAGGGCCACCTTCGTGGAGCATGAGCACCAGGCCATAACCCAGAGCACCAGGACCAGAGGAGCCCTGCCAAGGGGTCATGCTCAGTGCTCAGAGGAAGGCAAAAAACCCCCGGGGACCAGTGCCAATCTGCCCCGGGGGAAAATTCCTTCCTGACCCCAGCGCTGGCGATCGGCTACTCCCTGAGCATGTGAGCAAGACCGGCTCCTGGTCCACGGGCTGCTTATGCCTCTAAGGGGACAAGGGGACACTGGCACTGCCTTTTCTGCCTCCACCTGGAGCCATCTCAGGGGCTTCCAAGAAGAGCAAAATGCTGCTGGCCTGATCAACCCTAGGGACAAGAACCCTTCCCGTGCCTGGCAGCGGGAGCTGCAAAGCACCGGGTGAGGCCACTGGCCCATCTGTGCATCCTGTTTCCTATGGCTACTGCCGCTATCTCCCCAGAATCTGATGAGGACGGCAAGCCCCCCGAGGACTGAAGCAGGACTTCCATCCATCCATCCATCCATCCATCCATCCATCCATCCCATAAGCTGTGAGTGTGGCCCCTCCAGGAGCTGCAATTGCAGCAGAAGAGCCCCAGCAGCTTCAGGCAGTCTTCCCTTCTCTGCCCCTCCAAGTAATTCCACTGGTGCCTCAAGGAAATTCCTCTCGGCTGCCTGCAGGCTGCCAGCTCTGTCCTGGTGGCAAAGCCGGGCACTCTGGCAGTGGAACACGGGAGGACGCTGCCTTATACTGCCCCAGAGCATTGTGATGCTGCGTTGGCGGGTGGGGCCCTATGACACGGGGGGGGGGGGGGGGGGTGGGGTGGTGACGGGGGTGACGGGGCCCCGCCCCCCAGCCCTGCTCACTGCAGCTCTGCTGCTGCCCCTTCAGCCAGCATGCCTTGGAGAAAGGCCTTTGGGCTGCTGTCCCTGAGGCCGGGCCTAGGCCCAGGGGGCTCTCCCTGCCCATGGTGGCCACAGACTGGGCACCGCTGCGGGCTGTCCCTGTAAATTAATCGCTGTCTTCAGACTGTATCATTGAAGGATTTTATACCGTGTACGGTCATTTGCCTGTGGTGATCCCAGAGGTGAAAGAAAGGGCTTTTGGTTCCCTCTGGGTGAACTCTGCAGAAGCACAGAGAACATACAGGAGTTCCTCACCATTCCTTATCAACACAGCAAGTGGCATTTGCTACTGTGCTGCTTATGGTGAGGTATTTTCTTGGAAAGAAGGATTTAAGAAATCTCTTCTGCGTTTCTTACACAGGGTGTTCAGATACTTGTTTGTGTTTAGTTATCATTCATGTGTCTAGTTTGGGGGGTTACCTCTTGCATTACAACTTGAATGCAACCCTTCACTGACTGCTGTCTACTTCCATGTTCTTGGTAGCTCAATGAAGCGCTTTGATCCCAATTCGGTTTAAAGCGCACGGACTGAGCAGCTTTTCCCCGCAACACTCAGGAAAAACAAGTAACTGACTCAGTTGTGTGGAAGAGTTTTAAAACCCTCAGCTAAGTATCACATAAAGGTACTGTATGAAGGGCCGAGATTTTGAGAGTGGCAACAAATCCCCCCAGCACATCTGGGCAAATCCTTGAAATGCAGAATGACCGCTGGTCGCTCTCCCATAGGCTTGTTTCCTGAGTGGTCTCCTGGGGGGGACTGGCCTCCCTTGGGACTGCAGACAGCCCCTCAGACCTACGTCAGAGCTTGTCATGCAGAACTATATGCATAACATAGCGGAGCTCTTCTGTTCCATTCCATTCCATTCCATTCCATTCCATTCCATTCCATTCCATTCCATTCCCTGCACTCCCAACGAGTTGTATAATGATGAGACCGTTATTTACCTGAAATGGCAGGGGGGTTTCAGCACCAAAAACGCTTTCAAAGACACAAGTCAGAAAGGATACAGGTGGAAAGAGTATTTTAACTATTTAGGTGTAAAATTAAGGAAAATAATAAAAGAGTAAAATCAATGCATTTCTAAATACAAATAAAATAACATAAAGACCCCAATAAAATAATGAATAAATAAAAGGAAACGAAAGTTATTTATTTAAACAAAGTTCTTTATTTCAGGTTAGGCTAGCTTAGCTTAGTTAATTTTAATCTAGCTTAGTTTAGGTTCTATTTTCTTTTGATAAATCTGTCAGAGCAGTGCTGTGGTGGTGTGAGAGCAGTGCAAGAAGCCAGCCAGAATGGGCCGGAGAAGACCTGACAGGGGGTGGTGCTCAGTGCTACAGAGGACAGCAGCAAGTCCCGGGGCCACAGTGGGGCCACCCTGGGAGTGCAGAAGGCTGCCTCCCCCCGGATGCGGGGCACGAGGGCCAGCTGCGTGGAGCACGAGCCGCTGCCTTTGGGCTACAGGAGCCCAAAGGAGCCCCATGAAGGGGCTGTGCTCGGCTGCGGAGGAAGGCAAAAAACCCCGGGGACACTTGCTAGTCCACCCTGGGGAGAAAAAAGCCCTTCCCCCCCCAGCTGCAGGACACGAGGGCCACCTTCGTGGAGCATGAGCACCAGGCCATAACCCAGAGCACCAGGACCAGAGGAGCCCTGCCAAGGGGTCATGTTCAGTGCTCAGAGGAAGGCAAAAAACCCCCGGGGACCAGTGCCAATCTGCCCCGGGGGAAAATTCCTTCCTGACCCCAGCGCTGGCGATCGGCTACTCCCTGAGCATGTGAGCAAGACCGGCTCCTGGTCCACGGGCTGCTTATGCCTCTAAGGGGACAAGGGGACACTGGCACTGCCTTTTCTGCCTCCACCTGGAGCCATCTCAGGGGCTTCCAAGAAGAGCAAAATGCTGCTGGCCTGATCAACCCTAGGGACAAGAACCCTTCCCGTGCCTGGCAGCGGGAGCTGCAAAGCACCGGGTGAGGCCACTGGCCCATCTGTGCATCCTGTTTCCTATGGCTACTGCCGCTATCTCCCCAGAATCTGATGAGGACGGCAAGCCCCCCGAGGACTGAAGCAGGACTTCCATCCATCCATCCATCCATCCATCCATCCATCCATCCATCCATCCCATAAGCTGTGAGTGTGGCCCCTCCAGGAGCTGCAATTGCAGCAGAAGAGCCCCAGCAGCTTCAGGCAGTCTTCCCTTCTCTGCCCCTCCAAGTAATTCCACTGGTGCCTCAAGGAAATTCCTCTCGGCTGCCTGCAGGCTGCCAGCTCTGTCCTGGTGGCAAAGCCGGGCACTCTGGCAGTGGAACACGGGAGGACGCTGCCTTATACTGCCCCAGAGCATTGTGATGCTGCGTTGGCGGGTGGGGCCCTATGACACGGGGGGGGGGGGGGGGGGGGGGGGCGGGGGTGACGGGGCCCCGCCCCCCAGCCCTGCTCACGGCAGCTCTGCTGCTGCCCCTTCAGCCAGCATGCCTTGGAGAAAGGCCTTTGGGCTGCTGTCCCTGAGGCCGGGCCTAGGCCCAGGGGGCTCTCCCTGCCCATGGTGGCCACAGACTGGGCACCGCTGCGGGCTGTCCCTGTAAATTAATCGCTGTCTTCAGACTGTATCATTGAAGGATTTTATACCGTGTACGGTCATTTGCCTGTGGTGATCCCAGAGGTGAAAGAAAGGGCTTTTGGTTCCCTCTGGGTGAACTCTGCAGAAGCACAGAGAACATACAGGAGTTCCTCACCATTCCTTATCAACACAGCAAGTGGCATTTGCTACTGTGCTGCTTATGGTGAGGTATTTTCTTGGAAAGAAGGATTTAAGAAATCTCTTCTGCGTTTCTTACACAGGGTGTTCAGATACTTGTTTGTGTTTAGTTATCATTCATGTGTCTAGTTTGGGGGGTTACCTCTTGCATTACAACTTGAATGCAACCCTTCACTGACTGCTGTCTACTTCCATGTTCTTGGTAGCTCAATGAAGCGCTTTGATCCCAATTCGGTTTAAAGCGCACGGACTGAGCAGCTTTTCCCCGCAACACTCAGGAAAAACAAGTAACTGACTCAGTTGTGTGGAAGAGTTTTAAAACCCTCAGCTAAGTATCACATAAAGGTACTGTATGAAGGGCCGAGATTTTGAGAGTGGCAACAAATCCCCCCAGCACATCTGGGCAAATCCTTGAAATGCAGAATGACCGCTGGTCGCTCTCCCATAGGCTTGTTTCCTGAGTGGTCTCCTGGGGGGGACTGGCTGTGGAGACAGTGTTCTCACAGGAAAATGAATATTTGGTACATGAGCTCTGAATAACTCCGAGGGATACAGCAAGGCCATGGGAGGCCTGAGGAAGCCGAAACAAGCAAGATAAGAAGAAGCTGTAATTCACTGAGTTATGAGAACTGTGGACTGTTGGCAAGCGTTCGAGGTCAAGTTCTCACACCTGTGCTTAACCAATTATATGTTAGTCACTAAGGGTCTTCAAGACAAGTATCCAATCATTATATGCCAGATTGCTGTAGGTGTGTGTAAGCAATAGTATATAAGGGGTTAATGCTTTGCAATAAATGGCTTCTTGTCTGATCATATTGGTCTCTGACTGAGTCCTTTCCGCGGCAAATGGCGCCCGAACAGGGACCCTCTATAAGTTCACATTGAAAAGGAAGAGGGTGTGAATCGCTGGGCCGTGAAGAAATCGGCTGGAATCGATCTGGCTGGACCAAGATCGGGAGGCAGAAGCCTCGGAGGAGGGAATCCTCGGATCGGAGCCTTGTGAGCCCGGAAGACACTGCGCAGTGCAAATAAGGTAAGCAGCCGGACGGTTGGAAGGGAGCTTAAGGATGGGAAACCAGTTAAGTAAAGAGGATGAAGTAATGCTTAAGCTCTTCCAACATATCCTCTCCGAGAGAGGGATAAAGTATGATAATGAAACTCTGAAAAGGCTTTTACTCTGGTGTAAAGAGAAAAAGCTAATTGTGGAACTTGGTGAAGCTTTTAAGATTGAGACTTGGGAGAAAGTTGGGCTGTGTTTATGGGATGATATTTCCCAAGGGTCAAAGGAGGCAAAGCCCCTTGCCACACTGTGGCGACTATTAAAAGACACATTAACTACTATGAAAGCTGAGAAGGAAATATTCATGTCTGCCTTTCCGATGTTTTCGGACTCGCCTGAGCAACAGCCGGCTGCTGCTGGCGCGCCAGTAGCAGCCGGAGTGTTGGTTTCGGGCGAGGCGGCTCCAGCTCGAAAGCCCGTGCGTCAGAAAGTACGGATGTTTGAGGACCCAGTGCCCCCCTCCTACCCCGCAATACGCGATGAGGGGGCTTGGGAGAGGGAGGGTGCGCGACCACGACCACCTATGGCTAATCCTTTTCGTGATGCTACTGCCCCAGAGGCAGAAAATACCTCTCCCCCGGCCCCCTACCCCCATCCCCCACCCCCTACGGACGGGGAGAGAGAACCTTTTGAGGAGGATAATAAAACTCCCACTTTACAACACCCCCCTTCGCCTTTGACACCAGCACTTGCAGCGCTCCCGTTGGAGCCGCAAATTAGCCAGGAATGGCACCGCTGGTCAAAGCTGTTAGATCAAAAGCTACAAGATTTACGAGACCGTCTGGAGGAGCTGGGGTCTAAAGATAAGGAGCAAGCTCTCAAGCAATCCACAGAAGTTAACCCTTGTGAGGTGCCGCTACCACCAACTCCGGCACTCTCTCAGGAAGCTGCTCCCAGTGCCCTGAGATGGCGTGGTCTTATTCAAGATGCAATTATAGATGGCACTGTTTTACCGATTAATGTCCCCTCTGCATTTCCAGTTACTATGAATGCCCAAGGGCAACCTCTCTGGACTCCTATGGATTGGAAGGCTATGAAAGAACTAAAAGGAGCAATTGCTCAATATGGGTTGTCTTCCTCATATACTCAACAGATGCTAACTGCCTTATTTTCTAGTATGCTGTTAACTCCTAGTGATTGTTATCGAATAGCTGCAATTTTATTAACCCCCTCCCAGGTCTTACACTTTAAGAGTGGGTTTGAAGAGTTAGCTGAAAGAGCTGCTGATGACAACTTAGTTCTCAATCCCACTGACCCTTTACATGGTGTCACATCTGACATGTTACTAGGGAGGGGCCAATTTCATCCTGATACAGTACAGGCTCATATGAGGGTTGAGGTTTTACGGCAAGCACAGCAATTGGCATTAGCTGCCTTAAAAGCTGTGCCAGAGGCAGGAAAACCTAATCCCTCTTATACATCGGTAAAACAGGGAGCTACTGAGCCTTACATGCAATTTATTGATAGATTAACAGATGCTATTGGAAAAAATATTGATTTGGCATCTAATGCTAAAGAGTCTGTGCTTATGTCTTTAGCTATGGAAAATGCTAACCCGATTTGTAAGCGTATTTTACAGGCTTTGCCAAAATCTGCTGGATTACAAGAAATGATGGATGCATGCTCTAAGGTGGGCACAACAGAGGAAAAGGCAGAATATATGGCACATGCCTTTGCCACTGCTGTCAGACCTCTTCTACAACAAGGTCAGGATGATCGAGGGGGCATGAAGGGTGTAAAATGTCATAATTGTGGACGGCTGGGACATCTTAAAAAACAATGCACTGCAAAGAAATGTCGCCCCCCCCAGGGCAGCAGCTCAACCATTTGTGCTAGATGTGACAGACGTGGTCACACAGCAGCAGCATGTCATTCTAAGTTTAAGAAAGATGGAACCCTGTTGGGAAACTTGGTGGTGAGCGCGACACCACCCCGCGCGATGACACAAAATCAGGGTGTCTGGACTGCGTCCCCTCCGCCACAGCAGGGAGTGCCGGAGTGGATGTCGCAACAGCAATAGATTTTACCATTATTGATACTTCTGTCCATTGCATTCCATCCACATTAAGTGGGCCCCTTGGTCATGGGTTATGTGCTTTGCTATTAGGACGCTCATCAACATCCAGGGCAGGAGTCTTTGTATTACCAGGCGTAATTGATGCTGATTATACTGGAAATATTGGGATCATGGTGCAGACACATGCACCCCCAGTACACATCCCCAAGGATTCTAAAATAGCTCAATTAGTTCCATTTGAAGCAAAAGTTCCCCAGATGGGGCAAAAAATCAGAGGAAATCAGGCATGGGGTTCCACAGGAATCCCACATATTTTGTTTGCGTTGGATATTGCAAAGCACAAACCTGAGGACCAAGTCTCTATACGGGGCCATAATAATCAAATAATTAAACTGCCTATGCTAATCGACACGGGGGCTGATGTTACTATCATACCATATTGTCAGTGGCCAAAAGCTTGGCCCCTACAAGCCGTTGCCACAGGAGTTGTGGGAATTGGAGGAATGCAATCGACAAAAATTAGTACAGAATTGGTAGATGTCTTTCTATCTGATGGCAGTCATACACGCATCAGACCATATGTCATGCACTCTCCAATTGCATTGCTCGGACGGGATGCTCTTAGTCAAATGGGAATGAGATTGACTACAAAAAATTTTTAATGGCGGCCATTGATGGACAGCCAACCTACAAATTACGATGGCTTACTGAAACACCTGTATGGGTTGATCAATGGCCGCTGACAAAAGAAAAGCTGTCCCATATTCATGAATTGGTCGCTGAACAATTAGAAGCAGGCCATATTGTGCCTTCCACCAGCCCATGGAATACTCCTATATTTACCATCCCCAAGAAAAGCGGGAAATGGCGATTGTTACATGACTTGCGGGCTATAAATGCCGTCATGCAAGACATGGGTGCCTTGCAAGCTGGTTTACCTAGTCCCACTATGATACCCGAAGGATGGGATTTAATAATAATTGATCTAAAAGACTGTTTTTTCACAATTCCCCTGCATCCGAGTGATCGGGAAAAATTTGCTTTCTCTGTCCCAGCAATTAACAAAGGAGAACCACTAAAAAGATATGAATGGGTTGTGCTGCCTCAGGGTATGAAAAATTCTCCTACTATTTGTCAGCTTTATGTTTCCTGGGCATTACAGCCCATCCGTCAATACTTACAGCACTGTTTAATTTACCACTATATGGATGATATTCTGATTGCAGGACAGGATTTAAATAAGGACCACCTACTTGGACTATTACAATCAGAGTTGGCAAAAGCAGGTTTGGTCATTGCATCTGAGAAAATCCAGCGCGAAGCCCCATGGAGATATTTGGGGTGGATTATTTCCGGAACTGAAGTCAGGCCCCAAAAGATTGAAATTACCTCAGATATAAGAACCTTATCTGATGTTCAGAAATTGATGGGTGATATTCAGTGGATCCGTCCCTTATGTGGCATTACTAATGATGATTTGGCTGAACTGATGCCCCTATTGAAGGGCAAGCCGCATGCAGAGGATAAAAGAGCTCTATCAAAAATCCAGCAGGAGGCATTGGCCCGTATCATGGCCAAGGTATATAATACTTATGCCTCTCGATGGAATCCAGATTTGCCTATAACCTTATTTGTTATAAACAATGAATATCATCCATTTAGCCTGTTAGCACAATGGAACTTGCAGAAGACTGATCCCTTGTGTATATTAGAGTGGATCTTTTTACCTTATCGTTTGCGCACTACTGTCACTACGCGATTGGAAGCATTTGCCCTTTTAATCACGCGAGGCCGTGCACGTTGCCGGGAAATCCTAGGCAGTGATCCATCACAACTTTGTTTACCTCTTACCAAAATATGGTTGGATTGGGCACGGCAATCTTGCACTGCCTTTCAAATTGCCTTAATTGATTTCTTTGGCCAAATTAGTGTACATTTTCCACCTCATAAATTGTTCACAGTACTAAAGAACAACCGATATGCAGATGCTACCTTTTATACCAGCAAGCCTGTTTCAGGTATAACTGTGTTTACAGATGCTAGCAAAAACAATCACATGGCTGGATATGTTTGGCAAGCAGAGGATGGTTGGAAGGAACAGAAAATACCGGGCCAATCCACCGATTCACTACAAACGTTGGAACTAACTGCCGTCGTTGCGGTGTTCCAACGATGGCCTGATACACCACTTAATATCGTCTGTGACTCCTTATATGTTGTAGGAATTGTTCAGCGTCTAGAAAGGGCAATTTTACAAGAGGTTACTAACCGCAGATTGTGGACCCTATTGAAAACTCTGTTACATCTTGTAAATAGTCGTAAATGTGAATATTTTATTATGCATATTCGCAGCCACTCGGGCCTTTCCGGAAGCCTTTGCGACGGGAATGATAAGGCAGATAAATTAGTTGCTCCGGCATGGGCAGGGCCACCAGTAGATATTTTTCAACAAGCCCGGACATCTCATGCCTTCTTCCACCAATCGGCAAAAATGTTGGTTCGACAGTTCGGCCTGTCCTTGACAGATGCCCGAGGTATTGTACAGTCTTGTCCTGACTGTCAGGGTCAAGCAGTGGGCATAGGCCTTGGGGTTAATCCTCGAGGCCTTCAACCTCTTCAGCTTTGGCAAATGGATGTGACCCATGTGACTTCTTTTGGAAAATTGAAGTGTGTCCATGTCACTATTGACACCTTTTCTCACTTCGTGTGGGCCACTCCCCTGGCTGGCGAAACAGCACGCCATGTAATTACGCATCTACGTGGCTGCTTTGCAGCTATGGGAGTACCTTTACAGCTCAAAACAGACAATGCACCTAGCTATTCTTCTTCAACACTTTCTAAATTTTTGAGCAATTGGGGCGTTTCTCATGTTACTGGTATTCCTCATTCTCCTACAGGACAAGCTATCATTGAACGTACACATCAAACACTGAAACAGTTATTGGAAAAACAAAAAAAGGGGGAAGAAGGGCTTACGCCGGTAGCAAGAATACAGAAAGCTGTATATGTTATGAATTTCTTGCGACTAACAGGAGACTTTAATGACCCTCCTGCTGTAATACATGGCCAGGCGTTAGGCTCAGGTTATATGAATAAGACTCAGGGTATCCTGGTCCAATACAAGGACATGGAAACTGGTGTTTGGAAGGGTCCTGTGGAAGTAAAATTAAGTGGTCGAGGATATATGTGTGTAATTACAGACTCTGGCCTGCGGTGGGTGCCAGCTCGGTGGGTGAAGCCCTGGAAAGAGCCAGCAGCACCAAAGGAGAACCAGGATACCCCCCTTGTTAACAGCTGAATGAGTTAACTGGATGAACTCTGAACTTCTTTACTGTAAGAGTGACAGAGCACTGGAACAGGTTGCCCAGGGGGGTTGTGGAGTCTCCTACGTTGGAGATATTCAAGGTCCGCCTGGACAAGTTCCTGTGTGACGTACTCTGGGTTACCCTGCTCTTGCAGGGGGTTGGACTGAATTTTCAAGGTTCTTTCCAACCCTTGGGATTCTGTGATTCTGTAATTTATCCAATACATGGGTCTTGTGAACTGTGGGTCTCTCATGAGTGTTTAAAATATAAATTATGATTATGGGTTAGGTTACCCTTTTACACGAAGTCGGTCTGTTATGCTTATGAGCTAGAAGTTAGTGAATATAAGTATATCCATGTTTCCAGTGACCTTTGGAGACCTTTATAGATATGGCTGACCACTTCTTCCAACATAGGCTGGCCACCTGTGTCGGAATGAGTGTGCTTTTTGGTCAGTATAAAAGCCCAAGCCTCATGCGATGTGAGGGAGGCAGAGCCTCTGCGGGGACGCCCGCTAAGGTTGAGCCTGCCACCTCACACTGCAATGATGCTTCTTGGAGCTAATTTCCTGATACTCTTCACAAGGTCCTTGTGCTATGCTCTCTATGTGGGACTGTGTAGAGGCAGTAATGGTTGTATAGATTTTGTGTTTCGAATATTGTAGTGGGGTGAAGTGTGCTTGTGGGATCCCAAGCGTGTGTGTGTGTGTGATGAGGGCAGACAGTGTTTTGTTTTGTTGTTGGGTTCATGTAATAGTTTTTATGCTTATTGGGTAAGAATTTTATGCATGCTAAATAATTAACTCACTCTAGCTGTTATTAATAACTGTAGTTTTGATGTATACTACTTTAAGCTTGTTTTCCAGACAATATGCATGTCTGATCAAAAAAAAAAAAAAAAAAAAAAAAAAAAAAAAAAAAAAAAAAAGGGGAATGCTATGCTACAGCAAACTTTACTATTAACACTGTACAGTTTACTTCTGCAGCTGCTTCACATCTCCTTTGCATTAGAATGCTTCTGCTTTAAGGAGTCACTGTGACCTGTCTACTTCTCAAGAACTGATAACCCGGAGGAAGGGCTATATTTCTGTCCTAATACCTACAGGTCCACGGTGGCTGCCTGCAAAGTTTGTCAAGCTTTGCCATGAGCTGGACAGATGAATGGAAAAACTTGATGCATCAGCTACAGGAGCTGACCTTGAAAACCCCAAGCAGAACAAGATAGAGAAAAATGAATGATTGTAAAACATCACTTTGGGGCAACTGAAAAGTAACCGCTTGAATATGCATGCTTGTAAAGTAGCTATTATTAGAGGTTGTGATTTTGCATATAAAACCACTTGTATTTACTAGCCAGTTGCTAATAAGAAACTATACCTTGTATTGTATGGAACTGTCACTTGTAAAAGAGATGTAAGGATATGCAAATTTGCAGCAGCTGCTAGAAGATGCTAAGGCAAAAGGTAGAAAGATTCTAATATGATGGTACTGTTACAAAGTAGGTAATGGAACAAATTAAGAGGGTGGGAGAACTCCACTGTAAGAAATTTCTTTGGTTAGTCCCTCATTGTCATTGGCATCTTCAGCATGCTGCTGCACTCTCTGATATTACTCTGCTAATGTAAATCTGTGTGTGTGCTTTGCTGTAGTAGTGACTTGTTACTGGGTTAAGCAGGTGAAACTCTGCATTGACAACAAGGTTCAAGAACTGAGATTGACCAAATGCCTGCTACCACAATCAAGGGCAAGACTGGGTTGGCCTCTGTGTCTGCCACCAAGAAGAACCTTTAGCTCCGCTGCTGGCTGCAACCCAGCAGGCGTAGAGCGGTGGAGACACATGCCATGCCAGACCTTGATGTGAGGGATGGCCTCCGCAGTTATCAGAGAGCTATCCAGGAGAAAAGGGCAGGCCCAGCTGTGTACAGCTATCAACAGGACCATACTGACTGCCAGCGAAATATACAGAGCCCCAAAACTCAACAACATAAAGAAACAGCAATGACAGAAATCTTTGTAATATCTGTTCTATTATTTGTGATCGTGGGTAAAGGACAAGTATACTGAGCACATCTGCTAAATCCCCATTAGTCCATCCTGTTACATGGTGTGTAGGATTCACTGGTATGCCACATTTTATAAAGGTGACTTCAAGTGACTTCAAGTCAGACCAATCTTACTGAAATAATCCTACCTAAAGTAGTGGGTTGTTATGTTACACAAGTCAAGCAGTGATAGAGCAGACAATAAATTGTCAAAAACTTTTAATAAAATTAAAAAGGGGGAGATGTGGAGACAGTGTTCTCACAGGAAAATGAATATTTGGTACATGAGCTCTGAATAACTCCGAGGGATACAGCAAGGCCATGGGAGGCCTGAGGAAGCCGAAACAAGCAAGATAAGAAGAAGCTGTAATTCACTGAGTTATGAGAACTGTGGACTGTTGGCAAGCGTTCGAGGTCAAGTTCTCACACCTGTGCTTAACCAATTATATGTTAGTCACTAAGGGTCTTCAAGACAAGTATCCAATCATTATATGCCAGATTGCTGTAGGTGTGTGTAAGCAATAGTATATAAGGGGTTAATGCTTTGCAATAAATGGCTTCTTGTCTGATCATATTGGTCTCTGACTGAGTCCTTTCCGCGGCAACTGGCCTCCCTTGGGACTGCAGACAGCCCCTCAGACCTACGTCAGAGCTTGTCATGCAGAACTATATGCATAACATAGCGGAGCTCTTCTGTTCCATTCCATTCCATTCCATTCCATTCCATTCCATTCCATTCCCTGCACTCCCAACGAGTTGTATAATGATGAGACCGTTATTTACCTGAAATGGCAGGGGGGTTTCAGCACCAAAAACGCTTTCAAAGACACAAGTCAGAAAGGATACAGGTGGAAAGAGTATTTTAACTATTTAGGTGTAAAATTAAGGAAAATAATAAAAGAGTAAAATCAATGCATTTCTAAATACAAATAAAATAACATAAAGACCCCAATAAAATAATGAATAAATAAAAGGAAACGAAAGTTATTTATTTAAACAAAGTTCTTTATTTCAGGTTAGGCTAGCTTAGCTTAGTTAATTTTAATCTAGCTTAGTTTAGGTTCTATTTTCTTTTGATAAATCTGTCAGAGCAGTGCTGTGGTGGTGTGAGAGCAGTGCAAGAAGCCAGCCAGAATGGGCCGGAGAAGACCTGACAGGGGGTGGTGCTCAGTGCTACAGAGGACAGCAGCAAGTCCCGGGGCCACAGTGGGGCCACCCTGGGAGTGCAGAAGGCTGCCTCCCCCCGGATGCGGGGCACGAGGGCCAGCTGCGTGGAGCACGAGCCGCTGCCTTTGGGCTACAGGAGCCCAAAGGAGCCCCATGAAGGGGCTGTGCTCGGCTGCGGAGGAAGGCAAAAAACCCCGGGGACACTTGCTAGTCCACCCTGGGGAGAAAAAAGCCCTTCCCCCCCCAGCTGCAGGACACGAGGGCCACCTTCGTGGAGCATGAGCACCAGGCCATAACCCAGAGCACCAGGACCAGAGGAGCCCTGCCAAGGGGTCATGCTCAGTGCTCAGAGGAAGGCAAAAAACCCCCGGGGACCAGTGCCAATCTGCCCCGGGGGAAAATTCCTTCCTGACCCCAGCGCTGGCGATCGGCTACTCCCTGAGCATGTGAGCAAGACCGGCTCCTGGTCCACGGGCTGCTTATGCCTCTAAGGGGACAAGGGGACACTGGCACTGCCTTTTCTGCCTCCACCTGGAGCCATCTCAGGGGCTTCCAAGAAGAGCAAAATGCTGCTGGCCTGATCAACCCTAGGGACAAGAACCCTTCCCGTGCCTGGCAGCGGGAGCTGCAAAGCACCGGGTGAGGCCACTGGCCCATCTGTGCATCCTGTTTCCTATGGCTACTGCCGCTATCTCCCCAGAATCTGATGAGGACGGCAAGCCCCCCGAGGACTGAAGCAGGACTTCCATCCATCCATCCATCCATCCATCCATCCATCCATCCATCCCATAAGCTGTGAGTGTGGCCCCTCCAGGAGCTGCAATTGCAGCAGAAGAGCCCCAGCAGCTTCAGGCAGTCTTCCCTTCTCTGCCCCTCCAAGTAATTCCACTGGTGCCTCAAGGAAATTCCTCTCGGCTGCCTGCAGGCTGCCAGCTCTGTCCTGGTGGCAAAGCCGGGCACTCTGGCAGTGGAACACGGGAGGACGCTGCCTTATACTGCCCCAGAGCATTGTGATGCTGCGTTGGCGGGTGGGGCCCTATGACACGGGGGGGGGGGTGACGGGGGTGACGGGGGTGACGGGGCCCCGCCCCCCAGCCCTGCTCACTGCAGCTCTGCTGCTGCCCCTTCAGCCAGCATGCCTTGGAGAAAGGCCTTTGGGCTGCTGTCCCTGAGGCCGGGCCTAGGCCCAGGGGGCTCTCCCTGCCCATGGTGGCCACAGACTGGGCACCGCTGCGGGCTGTCCCTGTAAATTAATCGCTGTCTTCAGACTGTATCATTGAAGGATTTTATACCGTGTACGGTCATTTGCCTGTGGTGATCCCAGAGGTGAAAGAAAGGGCTTTTGGTTCCCTCTGGGTGAACTCTGCAGAAGCACAGAGAACATACAGGAGTTCCTCACCATTCCTTATGTGAAATATACAGGGATGATTCGTGTCAGGAATTTAGGCGTCCTTGTCGCCTTTGCACTTTGTGTGAAACCAGCCCTCCTTTGTGACCGTGATTATCATAAGTGCTCCTGTCAATAAGGAGAAACAAAGGGGATAATCTCCCCTAATCAATTGCTCTGTGTTTCAAAGGGGGCTTCCGTTTAACGGTTTGACTGGCCTAAGGGGGTTAAATAATCAGGAGATACATTTCGTTACAGGATACTGCAAACTTGGGCACTAGGCAAATAACCATATAAGATATAGAACAAAATGTTAAGCTTGTAAGCATTTTTCTGTCAATACATTACTAAGTAAATTCAGCAACGTCTTCACCGGAAAAAGACCCCAGCAAACAAGAAAAGAACAAAGGAAAGGGGCCACGTCGACATTCGGGTAAAGAAGACAACAAGATTAGCTAAAACCCAAATCTGAGAAGTATAAGAGACTGTACTCCAAAGATCCCGGTTGTGCGTTGCTGGTGGAGCGGAGACTCCCCTGCGCACCCAGCGCTGTTTTACTTATTGTCTCTTTTAAATTTCTAATCAATTGTAAATAAAATCGATTGGGACAAAACCCGGTTTGCAGTAAATCTTTGTAACACTTATCAACACAGCAAGTGGCATTTGCTACTGTGCTGCTTATGGTGAGGTATTTTCTTGGAAAGAAGGATTTAAGAAATCTCTTCTGCGTTTCTTACACAGGGTGTTCAGATACTTGTTTGTGTTTAGTTATCATTCATGTGTCTAGTTTGGGGGGTTACCTCTTGCATTACAACTTGAATGCAACCCTTCACTGACTGCTGTCTACTTCCATGTTCTTGGTAGCTCAATGAAGCGCTTTGATCCCAATTCGGTTTAAAGCGCACGGACTGAGCAGCTTTTCCCCGCAACACTCAGGAAAAACAAGTAACTGACTCAGTTGTGTGGAAGAGTTTTAAAACCCTCAGCTAAGTATCACATAAAGGTACTGTATGAAGGGCCGAGATTTTGAGAGTGGCAACAAATCCCCCCAGCACATCTGGGCAAATCCTTGAAATGCAGAATGACCGCTGGTCACTCTCCCATAGGCTTGTTTCCTGAGTGGTCTCCTGGGGGGGACTGGCCTCCCTTGGGACTGCAGACAGCCCCTCAGACCTACGTCAGAGCTTGTCATGCAGAACTATATGCATAACATAGCGGAGCTCTTCTGTTCCATTCCATTCCATTCCATTCCATTCCATTCCATTCCCTGCACTCCCAACGAGTTGTATAATGATGAGACCGTTATTTACCTGAAATGGCAGGGGGGTTTCAGCACCAAAAACGCTTTCAAAGACACAAGTCAGAAAGGATACAGGTGGAAAGAGTATTTTAACTATTTAGGTGTAAAATTAAGGAAAATAATAAAAGAGTAAAATCAATGCATTTCTAAATACAAATAAAATAACATAAAGACCCCAATAAAATAATGAATAAATAAAAGGAAACGAAAGTTATTTATTTAAACAAAGTTCTTTATTTCAGGTTAGGCTAGCTTAGCTTAGTTAATTTTAATCTAGCTTAGTTTAGGTTCTATTTTCTTTTGATAAATCTGTCAGAGCAGTGCTGTGGTGGTGTGAGAGCAGTGCAAGAAGCCAGCCAGAATGGGCCGGAGAAGACCTGACAGGGGGTGGTGCTCAGTGCTACAGAGGACAGCAGCAAGTCCCGGGGCCACAGTGGGGCCACCCTGGGAGTGCAGAAGGCTGCCTCCCCCCGGATGCGGGGCACGAGGGCCAGCTGCGTGGAGCACGAGCCGCTGCCTTTGGGCTACAGGAGCCCAAAGGAGCCCCATGAAGGGGCTGTGCTCGGCTGCGGAGGAAGGCAAAAAACCCCGGGGACACTTGCTAGTCCACCCTGGGGAGAAAAAAAGCCCTTCCCCCCCCAGCTGCAGGACACGAGGGCCACCTTCGTGGAGCATGAGCACCAGGCCATAACCCAGAGCACCAGGACCAGAGGAGCCCTGCCAAGGGGTCATGCTCAGTGCTCAGAGGAAGGCAAAAAACCCCCGGGGACCAGTGCCAATCTGCCCCGGGGGAAAATTCCTTCCTGACCCCAGCGCTGGCGATCGGCTACTCCCTGAGCATGTGAGCAAGACCGGCTCCTGGTCCACGGGCTGCTTATGCCTCTAAGGGGACAAGGGGACACTGGCACTGCCTTTTCTGCCTCCACCTGGAGCCATCTCAGGGGCTTCCAAGAAGAGCAAAATGCTGCTGGCCTGATCAACCCTAGGGACAAGAACCCTTCCCGTGCCTGGCAGCGGGAGCTGCAAAGCACCGGGTGAGGCCACTGGCCCATCTGTGCATCCTGTTTCCTATGGCTACTGCCGCTATCTCCCCAGAATCTGATGAGGACGGCAAGCCCCCCGAGGACTGAAGCAGGACTTCCATCCATCCATCCATCCATCCATCCATCCATCCATCCATCCATCCCATAAGCTGTGAGTGTGGCCCCTCCAGGAGCTGCAATTGCAGCAGAAGAGCCCCAGCAGCTTCAGGCAGTCTTCCCTTCTCTGCCCCTCCAAGTAATTCCACTGGTGCCTCAAGGAAATTCCTCTCGGCTGCCTGCAGGCTGCCAGCTCTGTCCTGGTGGCAAAGCCGGGCACTCTGGCAGTGGAACACGGGAGGACGCTGCCTTATACTGCCCCAGAGCATTGTGATGCTGCGTTGGCGGGTGGGGCCCTATGACACGGGGGGGGGGGTGACGGGGGTGACGGGGGTGACGGGGCCCCGCCCCCCAGCCCTGCTCACTGCAGCTCTGCTGCTGCCCCTTCAGCCAGCATGCCTTGGAGAAAGGCCTTTGGGCTGCTGTCCCTGAGGCCGGGCCTAGGCCCAGGGGGCTCTCCCTGCCCATGGTGGCCACAGACTGGGCACCGCTGCGGGCTGTCCCTGTAAATTAATCGCTGTCTTCAGACTGTATCATTGAAGGATTTTATACCGTGTACGGTCATTTGCCTGTGGTGATCCCAGAGGTGAAAGAAAGGGCTTTTGGTTCCCTCTGGGTGAACTCTGCAGAAGCACAGAGAACATACAGGAGTTCCTCACCATTCCTTATGTGAAATATACAGGGATGATTCGTGTCAGGAATTTAGGCGTCCTTGTCGCCTTTGCACTTTGTGTGAAACCAGCCCTCCTTTGTGACCGTGATTATCATAAGTGCTCCTGTCAATAAGGAGAAACAAAGGGGATAATCTCCCCTAATCAATTGCTCTGTGTTTCAAAGGGGGCTTCCGTTTAACGGTTTGACTGGCCTAAGGGGGTTAAATAATCAGGAGATACATTTCGTTACAGGATACTGCAAACTTGGGCACTAGGCAAATAACCATATAAGATATAGAACAAAATGTTAAGCTTGTAAGCATTTTTCTGTCAATACATTACTAAGTAAATTCAGCAACGTCTTCACCGGAAAAAGACCCCAGCAAACAAGAAAAGAACAAAGGAAAGGGGCCACGTCGACATTCGGGTAAAGAAGACAACAAGATTAGCTAAAACCCAAATCTGAGAAGTATAAGAGACTGTACTCCAAAGATCCCGGTTGTGCGTTGCTGGTGGAGCGGAGACTCCCCTGCGCACCCAGCGCTGTTTTACTTATTGTCTCTTTTAAATTTCTAATCAATTGTAAATAAAATCGATTGGGACAAAACCCGGTTTGCAGTAAATCTTTGTAACACTTATCAACACAGCAAGTGGCATTTGCTACTGTGCTGCTTATGGTGAGGTATTTTCTTGGAAAGAAGGATTTAAGAAATCTCTTCTGCGTTTCTTACACAGGGTGTTCAGATACTTGTTTGTGTTTAGTTATCATTCATGTGTCTAGTTTGGGGGGTTACCTCTTGCATTACAACTTGAATGCAACCTTCACTGACTGCTGTCTACTTCCATGTTCTTGGTAGCTCAATGAAGCGCTTTGATCCCAATTCGGTTTAAAGCGCACGGACTGAGCAGCTTTTCCCCGCAACACTCAGGAAAAAACAAGTAACTGACTCAGTTGTGTGGAAGAGTTTTAAAACCCTCAGCTAAGTATCACATAAAGGTACTGTATGAAGGGCCGAGATTTTGAGAGTGGCAACAAATCCCCCCAGCACATCTGGGCAAATCCTTGAAATGCAGAATGACCGCTGGTCACTCTCCCATAGGCTTGTTTCCTGAGTGGTCTCCTGGGGGGACTGGCCTCCCTTGGGACTGCAGACAGCCCCTCAGACCTACGTCAGAGCTTGTCATGCAGAACTATATGCATAACATAGCGGAGCTCTTCTGTTCCATTCCATTCCATTCCATTCCATTCCATTCCATTCCCTGCACTCCCAACGAGTTGTATAATGATGAGACCGTTATTTACCTGAAATGGCAGGGGGGTTTCAGCACCAAAAACGCTTTCAAAGACACAAGTCAGAAAGGATACAGGTGGAAAGAGTATTTTAACTATTTAGGTGTAAAATTAAGGAAAATAATAAAAGAGTAAAATCAATGCATTTCTAAATACAAATAAAATAACATAAAGACCCCAATAAAATAATGAATAAATAAAAGGAAACGAAAGTTATTTATTTAAACAAAGTTCTTTATTTCAGGTTAGGCTAGCTTAGCTTAGTTAATTTTAATCTAGCTTAGTTTAGGTTCTATTTTCTTTTGATAAATCTGTCAGAGCAGTGCTGTGGTGGTGTGAGAGCAGTGCAAGAAGCCAGCCAGAATGGGCCGGAGAAGACCTGACAGGGGGTGGTGCTCAGTGCTACAGAGGACAGCAGCAAGTCCCGGGGCCACAGTGGGGCCACCCTGGGAGTGCAGAAGGCTGCCTCCCCCCGGATGCGGGGCACGAGGGCCAGCTGCGTGGAGCACGAGCCGCTGCCTTTGGGCTACAGGAGCCCAAAGGAGCCTCATGAAGGGGCTGTGCTCGGCTGCGGAGGAAGGCAAAAAACCCCGGGGACACTTGCTAGTCCACCCTGGGGAGAAAAAAGCCCTTCCCCCCCCAGCTGCAGGACACGAGGGCCACCTTCGTGGAGCATGAGCACCAGGCCATAACCCAGAGCACCAGGACCAGAGGAGCCCTGCCAAGGGGTCATGCTCAGTGCTCAGAGGAAGGCAAAAAAACCCCCGGGGACCAGTGCCAATCTGCCCCGGGGGAAAATTCCTTCCTGACCCCAGCGCTGGCGATCGGCTACTCCCTGAGCATGTGAGCAAGACCGGCTCCTGGTCCACGGGCTGCTTATGCCTCTAAGGGGACAAGGGGACACTGGCACTGCCTTTTCTGCCTCCACCTGGAGCCATCTCAGGGGCTTCCAAGAAGAGCAAAATGCTGCTGGCCTGATCAACCCTAGGGACAAGAACCCTTCCCGTGCCTGGCAGCGGGAGCTGCAAAGCACCGGGTGAGGCCACTGGCCCATCTGTGCATCCTGTTTCCTATGGCTACTGCCGCTATCTCCCCAGAATCTGATGAGGACGGCAAGCCCCCCGAGGACTGAAGCAGGACTTCCATCCATCCATCCATCCATCCATCCATCCATCCATCCATCCCATAAGCTGTGAGTGTGGCCCCTCCAGGAGCTGCAATTGCAGCAGAAGAGCCCCAGCAGCTTCAGGCAGTCTTCCCTTCTCTGCCCCTCCAAGTAATTCCACTGGTGCCTCAAGGAAATTCCTCTCGGCTGCCTGCAGGCTGCCAGCTCTGTCCTGGTGGCAAAGCCGGGCACTCTGGCAGTGGAACACGGGAGGACGCTGCCTTATACTGCCCCAGAGCATTGTGATGCTGCGTTGGCGGGTGGGGCCCTATGACACGGGGGGGGGGGGGGGGGGGGGGTGGTGACGGGGGTGACGGGGCCCCCCCCCCCAGCCCTGCTCACTGCAGCTCTGCTGCTGCCCCTTCAGCCAGCATGGCTTGGAGAAAGGCCTTTGGGCTGCTGTCCCTGAGGCCGGGCCTAGGCCCAGGGGGCTCTCCCTGCCCATGGTGGCCACAGACTGGGCACCGCTGCGGGCTGTCCCTGTAAATTAATCGCTGTCTTCAGACTGTATCATTGAAGGATTTTATACCGTGTACGGTCATTTGCCTGTGGTGATCCCAGAGGTGAAAGAAAGGGCTTTTGGTTCCCTCTGGGTGAAACTCTGCAGAAGCACAGAGAACATACAGGAGTTCCTCACCATTCCTTATCAACACAGCAAGTGGCATTTGCTACTGTGCTGCTTATGGTGAGGTATTTTCCTTGGAAAGAAGGATTTAAGAAATCTCTTCTGCGTTTCTTACACAGGGTGTTCAGATACTTGTTTGTGTTTAGTTATCATTCATGTGTCTAGTTTGGGGGGTTACCTCTTGCATTACAACTTGAATGCAACCCTTCACTGACTGCTGTCTACTTCCATGTTCTTGGTAGCTCAATGAAGCGCTTTGATCCCAATTCGGTTTAAAGCGCACGGACTGAGCAGCTTTTCCCCGCAACACTCAGGAAAAACAAGTAACTGACTCAGTTGTGTGGAAGAGTTTTAAAACCCTCAGCTAAGTATCACATAAAGGTACTGTATGAAGGGCCGAGATTTTGAGAGTGGCAACAAATCCCCCCAGCACATCTGGGCAAATCCTTGAAATGCAGAATGACCGCTGGTCGCTCTCCCATAGGCTTGTTTCCTGAGTGGTCTCCTGGGGGGGACTGGCCTCCCTTGGGACTGCAGACAGCCCCTCAGACCTACGTCAGAGCTTGTCATGCAGAACTATATGCATAACATAGCGGAGCTCTTCTGTTCCATTCCATTCCATTCCATTCCCTGCACTCCCAACGAGTTGTATAATGATGAGACCGTTATTTACCTGAAATGGCAGGGGGGTTTCAGCACCAAAAACGCTTTCAAAGACACAAGTCAGAAAGGATACAGGTGGAAAGAGTATTTTAACTATTTAGGTGTAAAATTAAGGAAAATAATAAAAGAGTAAAATCAATGCATTTCTAAATACAAATAAAATAACATAAAGACCCCAATAAAATAATGAATAAATAAAAGGAAACGAAAGTTATTTATTTAAACAAAGTTCTTTATTTCAGGTTAGGCTAGCTTAGCTTAGTTAATTTTAATCTAGCTTAGTTTAGGTTCTATTTTCTTTTGATAAATCTGTCAGAGCAGTGCTGTGGTGGTGTGAGAGCAGTGCAAGAAGCCAGCCAGAATGGGCCGGAGAAGACCTGACAGGGGGTGGTGCTCAGTGCTACAGAGGACAGCAGCAAGTCCCGGGGCCACAGTGGGGCCACCCTGGGAGTGCAGAAGGCTGCCTCCCCCCGGATGCGGGGCACGAGGGCCAGCTGCGTGGAGCACGAGCCGCTGCCTTTGGGCTACAGGAGCCCAAAGGAGCCCCATGAAGGGGCTGTGCTCGGCTGCGGAGGAAGGCAAAAAACCCCGGGGACACTTGCTAGTCCACCCTGGGGAGAAAAAAGCCCTTCCCCCCCCAGCTGCAGGACACGAGGGCCACCTTCGTGGAGCATGAGCACCAGGCCATAACCCAGAGCACCAGGACCAGAGGAGCCCTGCCAAGGGGTCATGTTCAGTGCTCAGAGGAAGGCAAAAAACCCCCGGGGACCAGTGCCAATCTGCCCCGGGGGAAAATTCCTTCCTGACCCCAGCGCTGGCGATCGGCTACTCCCTGAGCATGTGAGCAAGACCGGCTCCTGGTCCACGGGCTGCTTATGCCTCTAAGGGGACAAGGGGACACTGGCACTGCCTTTTCTGCCTCCACCTGGAGCCATCTCAGGGGCTTCCAAGAAGAGCAAAATGCTGCTGGCCTGATCAACCCTAGGGACAAGAACCCTTCCCGTGCCTGGCAGCGGGAGCTGCAAAGCACCGGGTGAGGCCACTGGCCCATCTGTGCATCCTGTTTCCTATGGCTACTGCCACTATCTCCCCAGAATCTGATGAGGACGGCAAGCCCCCCGAGGACTGAAGCAGGACTTCCATCCATCCATCCATCCATCCATCCATCCATCCCATAAGCTGTGAGTGTGGCCCCTCCAGGAGCTGCAATTGCAGCAGAAGAGCCCCAGCAGCTTCAGGCAGTCTTCCCTTCTCTGCCCCTCCAAGTAATTCCACTGGTGCCTCAAGGAAATTCCTCTCGGCTGCCTGCAGGCTGCCAGCTCTGTCCTGGTGGCAAAGCCGGGCACTCTGGCAGTGGAACACGGGAGGACGCTGCCTTATACTGCCCCAGAGCATTGTGATGCTGCGTTGGCGGGTGGGGGCCCTATGACACGGGGGGGGGGGGGGGGGGTGGGGTGACGGGGGTGACGGGGCCCCGCCCCCCAGCCCTGCTCACTGCAGCTCTGCTGCTGCCCCTTCAGCCAGCATGCCTTGGAGAAAGGCCTTTGGGCTGCTGTCCCTGAGGCCGGCCAAGGCCCAGGGGGCTCTCCCTGCCCATGGTGGCCACAGACTGGGCACCGCTGCGGGCTGTCCCTGTAAATTAATCGCTGTCTTCAGACTGTATCATTGAAGGATTTTATACCGTGTACGGTCATTTGCCTGTGGTGATCCAGAGGTGAAAGAAAGGGCTTTTGGTTCCCTCTGGGTGAACTCTGCAGAAGCACAGAGAACATACAGGAGTTCCTCACCATTCCTTATGTGAAATATACAGGGATGATTCGTGTCAGGAATTTAGGCGTCCTTGTCGCCTTTGCACTTTGTGTGAAACCAGCCCTCCTTTGTGACCGTGATTATCATAAGTGCTCCTGTCAATAAGGAGAAACAAAGGGGATAATCTCCCCTAATCAATTGCTCTGTGTTTCAAAGGGGGCTTCCGTTTAACGGTTTGACTGGCCTAAGGGGGTTAAATAATCAGGAGATACATTTCGTTACAGGATACTGCAAACTTGGGCACTAGGCAAATAACCATATAAGATATAGAACAAAATGTTAAGCTTGTAAGCATTTTTCTGTCAATACATTACTAAGTAAATTCAGCAACGTCTTCACCGGAAAAAGACCCCAGCAAACAAGAAAAGAACAAAGGAAAGGGGCCACGTCGACATTCGGTAAAGAAGACAACAAGATTGGCTAAAACCCAAATCTGAGAAGTATAAGAGACTGTACTCCAAAGATCCCGGTTGTGCGTTGCTGGTGGAGCGGAGACTCCCCTGCGCACCCAGCGCTGTTTTACTTATTGTCTCTTTTAAATTTCTAATCAATTGTAAATAAAATCGATTGGGACAAAACCCGGTTTGCAGTAAATCTTTGTAACACTTATCAACACAGCAAGTGGCATTTGCTACTGTGCTGCTTATGGTGAGGTATTTTCTTGGAAAGAAGGATTTAAGAAATCTCTTCTGCGTTTCTTACACAGGGTGTTCAGATACTTGTTTGTGTTTAGTTATCATTCATGTGTCTAGTTTGGGGGGTTACCTCTTGCATTACAACTTGAATGCAACCCTTCACTGACTGCTGTCTACTTCCATGTTCTTGGTAGCTCAATGAAGCGCTTTGATCCCAATTCGGTTTAAAGCGCACGGACTGAGCAGCTTTTCCCCGCAACACTCAGGAAAAACAAGTAACTGACTCAGTTGTGTGGAAGAGTTTTAAAACCCTCAGCTAAGTATCACATAAAGGTACTGTATGAAGGGCCGAGATTTTGAGAGTGGCAACAAATCCCCCCAGCACATCTGGGCAAATCCTTGAAATGCAGAATGACCGCTGGTCGCTCTCCCATAGGCTTGTTTCCTGAGTGGTCTCCTGGGGGGGACTGGCCTCCCTTGGGACTGCAGACAGCCCCTCAGACCTACGTCAGAGCTTGTCACGCAGAACTATATGCATAACATAGCGGAGCTCTTCTGTTCCATTCCATTCCATTCCATTCCATTCCATTCCATTCCATTCCATTCCCTGCACTCCCAACGAGTTGTATAATGATGAGACCGTTATTTACCTGAAATGGCAGGGGGGTTTCAGCACCAAAAACGCTTTCAAAGACACAAGTCAGAAAGGATACAGGTGGAAAGAGTATTTTAACTATTTAGGTGTAAAATTAAGGAAAATAATAAAAGAGTAAAATCAATGCATTTCTAAATACAAATAAAATAACATAAAGACCCCAATAAAATAATGAATAAATAAAAGGAAACGAAAGTTATTTATTTAAACAAAGTTCTTTATTTCAGGTTAGGCTAGCTTAGCTTAGTTAATTTTAATCTAGCTTAGTTTAGGTTCTATTTTCTTTTGATAAATCTGTCAGAGCAGTGCTGTGGTGGTGTGAGAGCAGTGCAAGAAGCCAGCCAGAATGGGCCGGAGAAGACCTGACAGGGGGTGGTGCTCAGTGCTACAGAGGACAGCAGCAAGTCCCGGGGCCACAGTGGGGCCACCCTGGGAGTGCAGAAGGCTGCCTCCCCCGGATGCGGGGCACGAGGGCCAGCTGCGTGGAGCACGAGCCGCTGCCTTTGGGCTACAGGAGCCCAAAGGAGCCCCATGAAGGGGCTGTGCTCGGCTGCGGAGGAAGGCAAAAAACCCCGGGGACACTTGCTAGTCCACCCTGGGGAGAAAAAAGCCCTTCCCCCCCCAGCTGCAGGACACGAGGGCCACCTTCGTGGAGCATGAGCACCAGGCCATAACCCAGAGCACCAGGACCAGAGGAGCCCTGCCAAGGGGTCATGCTCAGTGCTCAGAGGAAGGCAAAAAACCCCCGGGGACCAGTGCCAATCTGCCCCGGGGGAAAATTCCTTCCTGACCCCAGCGCTGGCGATCGGCTACTCCCTGAGCATGTGAGCAAGACCGGCTCCTGGTCCACGGGCTGCTTATGCCTCTAAGGGGACAAGGGGACACTGGCACTGCCTTTTCTGCCTCCACCTGGAGCCATCTCAGGGGCTTCCAAGAAGAGCAAAATGCTGCTGGCCTGATCAACCCTAGGGACAAGAACCCTTCCCGTGCCTGGCAGCGGGAGCTGCAAAGCACCGGGTGAGGCCACTGGCCCATCTGTGCATCCTGTTTCCTATGGCTACTGCCGCTATCTCCCCAGAATCTGATGAGGACGGCAAGCCCCCCGAGGACTGAAGCAGGACTTCCATCCATCCATCCATCCATCCATCCATCCCATAAGCTGTGAGTGTGGCCCCTCCAGGAGCTGCAATTGCAGCAGAAGAGCCCCAGCAGCTTCAGGCAGTCTTCCCTTCTCTGCCCCTCCAAGTAATTCCACTGGTGCCTCAAGGAAATTCCTCTCGGCTGCCTGCAGGCTGCCAGCTCTGTCCTGGTGGCAAAGCCGGGCACTCTGGCAGTGGAACACGGGAGGACGCTGCCTTATACTGCCCCAGAGCATTGTGATGCTGCGTTGGCGGGTGGGGCCCTATGACACGGGGGGGGGGGGGGGGGGTGACGGGGGTGACGGGGCCCCCCCCCCCAGCCCTGCTCACTGCAGCTCTGCTGCTGCCCCTTCAGCCAGCATGCCTTGGAGAAAGGCCTTTGGGCTGCTGTCCCTGAGGCCGGGCCTAGGCCCAGGGGGCTCTCCCTGCCCATGGTGGCCACAGACTGGGCACCGCTGCGGGCTGTCCCTGTAAATTAATCGCTGTCTTCAGACTGTATCATTGAAGGATTTTATACCGTGTACGGTCATTTGCCTGTGGTGATCCCAGAGGTGAAAGAAAGGGCTTTTGGTTCCCTCTGGGTGAACTCTGCAGAAGCACAGAGAACATACAGGAGTTCCTCACCATTCCTTATGTGAAATATACAGGGATGATTCGTGTCAGGAATTTAGGCGTCCTTGTCGCCTTTGCACTTTGTGTGAAACCAGCCCTCCTTTGTGACCGTGATTATCATAAGTGCTCCTGTCAATAAGGAGAAACAAAGGGGATAATCTCCCCTAATCAATTGCTCTGTGTTTCAAAGGGGGCTTCCGTTTAACGGTTTGACTGGCCTAAGGGGGTTAAATAATCAGGAGATACATTTCGTTACAGGATACTGCAAACTTGGGCACTAGGCAAATAACCATATAAGATATAGAACAAAATGTTAAGCTTGTAAGCATTTTTCTGTCAATACATTACTAAGTAAATTCAGCAACGTCTTCACCGGAAAAAGACCCCAGCAAACAAGAAAAGAACAAAGGAAAGGGGCCACGTCGACATTCGGGTAAAGAAGACAACAAGATTGGCTAAAACCCAAATCTGAGAAGTATAAGAGACTGTACTCCAAAGATCCCGGTTGTGCGTTGCTGGTGGAGCGGAGACTCCCCTGCGCACCCAGCGCTGTTTTACTTATTGTCTCTTTTAAATTTCTAATCAATTGTAAATAAAATCGATTGGGACAAAACCCGGTTTGCAGTAAATCTTTGTAACACTTATCAACACAGCAAGTGGCATTTGCTACTGTGCTGCTTATGGTGAGGTATTTTCTTGGAAAGAAGGATTTAAGAAATCTCTTCTGCGTTTCTTACACAGGGTGTTCAGATACTTGTTTGTGTTTAGTTATCATTCATGTGTCTAGTTTGGGGGGTTACCTCTTGCATTACAACTTGAATGCAACCCTTCACTGACTGCTGTCTACTTCCATGTTCTTGGTAGCTCAATGAAGCGCTTTGATCCCAATTCGGTTTAAAGCGCACGGACTGAGCAGCTTTTCCCCGCAACACTCAGGAAAAACAAGTAACTGACTCAGTTGTGTGGAAGAGTTTTAAAACCCTCAGCTAAGTATCACATAAAGGTACTGTATGAAGGGCCGAGATTTTGAGAGTGGCAACAAATCCCCCCAGCACATCTGGGCAAATCCTTGAAATGCAGAATGACCGCTGGTCGCTCTCCCATAGGCTTGTTTCCTGAGTGGTCTCCTGGGGGGGACTGGCCTCCCTTGGGACTGCAGACAGCCCCTCAGACCTACGTCAGAGCTTGTCATGCAGAACTATATGCATAACATAGCGGAGCTCTTCTGTTCCATTCCATTCCATTCCATTCCATTCCATTCCATTCCATTCCATTCCCTGCACTCCCAACGAGTTGTATAATGATGAGACCGTTATTTACCTGAAATGGCAGGGGGGTTTCAGCACCAAAAACGCTTTCAAAGACACAAGTCAGAAAGGATACAGGTGGAAAGAGTATTTTAACTATTTAGGTGTAAAATTAAGGAAAATAATAAAAGAGTAAAATCAATGCATTTCTAAATACAAATAAAATAACATAAAGACCCCAATAAAATAATGAATAAATAAAAGGAAACGAAAGTTATTTATTTAAACAAAGTTCTTTATTTCAGGTTAGGCTAGCTTAGCTTAGTTAATTTTAATCTAGCTTAGTTTAGGTTCTATTTTCTTTTGATAAATCTGTCAGAGCAGTGCTGTGGTGGTGTGAGAGCAGTGCAAGAAGCCAGCCAGAATGGGCCGGAGAAGACCTGACAGGGGGTGGTGCTCAGTGCTACAGAGGACAGCAGCAAGTCCCGGGGCCACAGTGGGGCCACCCTGGGAGTGCAGAAGGCTGCCTCCCCCCGGATGCGGGGCACGAGGGCCAGCTGCGTGGAGCACGAGCCGCTGCCTTTGGGCTACAGGAGCCCAAAGGAGCCCCATGAAGGGGCTGTGCTCGGCTGCGGAGGAAGGCAAAAAAACCCGGGGACACTTGCTAGTCCACCCTGGGGGAAAAGCCCTTCCCCCCCCAGCTGCAGGACACGAGGGCCACCTTCGTGGAGCATGAGCACCAGGCCATAACCCAGAGCACCAGGACCAGAGGAGCCCTGCCAAGGGGTCATGCTCAGTGCTCAGAGGAAGGCAAAAAACCCCCGGGGACCAGTGCCAATCTGCCCCGGGGGAAAATTCCTTCCTGACCCCAGCGCTGGCGATCGGCTACTCCCTGAGCATGTGAGCAAGACCGGCTCCTGGTCCACGGGCTGCTTATGCCTCTAAGGGGACAAGGGGACACTGGCACTGCCTTTTCTGCCTCCACCTGGAGCCATCTCAGGGGCTTCCAAGAAGAGCAAAATGCTGCTGGCCTGATCAACCCTAGGGACAAGAACCCTTCCCGTGCCTGGCAGCGGGAGCTGCAAAGCACCGGGTGAGGCCACTGGCCCATCTGTGCATCCTGTTTCCTATGGCTACTGCCGCTATCTCCCCAGAATCTGATGAGGACGGCAAGCCCCCCGAGGACTGAAGCAGGACTTCCATCCATCAATCCATCCATCCATCCATCCATCCCATAAGCTGTGAGTGTGGCCCCTCCAGGAGCTGCAATTGCAGCAGAAGAGCCCCAGCAGCTTCAGGCAGTCTTCCCTTCTCTGCCCCTCCAAGTAATTCCACTGGTGCCTCAAGGAAATTCCTCTCGGCTGCCTGCAGGCTGCCAGCTCTGTCCTGGTGGCAAAGCCGGGCACTCTGGCAGTGGAACACGGGAGGACGCTGCCTTATACTGCCCCAGAGCATTGTGATGCTGCGTTGGCGGGTGGGGCCCTATGACACGGGGGGGGGGGGGGGGGGGGGTGGTGACGGGGGTGACGGGGCCCCGCCCCCCAGCCCTGCTCACTGCAGCTCTGCTGCTGCCCCTTCAGCCAGCATGCCTTGGAGAAAGGCCTTTGGGCTGCTGTCCCTGAGGCCGGGCCTAGGCCCAGGGGGCTCTCCCTGCCCATGGTGGCCACAGACTGGGCACCGCTGCGGGCTGTCCCTGTAAATTAATCGCTGTCTTCAGACTGTATCATTGAAGGATTTTATACCGTGTACGGTCATTTGCCTGTGGTGATCCCAGAGGTGAAAGAAAGGGCTTTTGGTTCCCTCTGGGTGAACTCTGCAGAAGCACAGAGAACATACAGGAGTTCCTCACCATTCCTTATGTGAAATATACCAGGATGATTCGTGTCAGGAATTTAGGCGTCCTTGTCGCCTTTGCACTTTGTGTGAAACCAGCCCTCCTTTGTGACCGTGATTTATCATAAGTGCTCCTGTCAATAAGGAGAAAACAAAGGGATAATCTCCCCTAATCAATTGCTCTGTGTTTCAAAGGGGGCTTCCGTTTAACGGTTTGACTGGCCTAAGGGGGTTAAATAATCAGGAGATACATTTCGTTACAGGATACTGACAAACTTGGGCACTAGGCAAATAACCATATAAGATATAGAACAAAATGTTAAGCTTGTAAGCATTTTTCTGTCAATACATTACTAAGTAAATTCAGCAACGTCTTCACCGGAAAAAGACCCCAGCAAACAAGAAAAGAACAAAGGAAAGGGGCCACGTCGACATTCGGGTAAAGAAGACAACAAGATTGGCTAAAACCCAAATCTGAGAAGTATAAGAGACTGTACTCCAAAGATCCCGGTTGTGCGTTGCTGGTAGAGCGGAGACTCCCCTGCGCACCCAGCGCTGTTTTACTTATTGTCTCTTTTAAATTTCTAATCAATTGTAAATAAACTCGATTGGGACAAAACCCGGTTTGCAGTAAATCTTTGTAACACTTATCAACACAGCAAGTGGCATTTGCTACTGTGCTGCTTATGGTGAGGTATTTTCTTGGAAAGAAGGATTTAAGAAATCTCTTCTGCGTTTCTTACACAGGGTGTTCAGATACTTGTTTGTGTTTAGTTATCATTCATGTGTCTAGTTTGGGGGGTTACCTCTTGCATTACAACTTGAATGCAACCCTTCACTGACTGCTGTCTACTTCCATGTTCTTGGTAGCTCAATGAAGCGCTTTGATCCCAATTCGGTTTTAAAGCGCACAGGACTGAGCAGCTTTTCCCCGCAACACTCAGGAAAAACAAGTAACTGACTCAGTTGTGTGGAAGAGTTTTAAAACCCTCAGCTAAGTATCACATAAAGGTACTGTATGAAGGGCCGAGATTTTGAGAGTGGCAACAAATCCCCCCAGCACATCTGGGCAAATCCTTGAAATGCAGAATGACCGCTGGTCACTCCTCCCATAGGCTTGTTTCCTGAGTGGTCTCCTGGGGGGGACTGGCCTCCCTTGGGACTGCAGACAGCCCCTCAGACCTACGTCAGAGCTTGTCACGCAGAACTATATGCATAACATAGCGGAGCTCTTCTGTTCCATTCCATTCCATTCCATTCCATTCCATTCCATTCCATTCCATTCCATTCCTGCACTCCCAACGAGTTGTATAATGATGAGACCGTTATTTACCTGAAATGGCAGGGGGGTTCAGCACCAAAAACGCTTTCAAAGACACAAGTCAGAAAGGATACAGGTGGAAAGAGTATTTTAACTATTTAGGTGTAAAATTAAGGAAAATAATAAAAGAGTAAAATCAATGCATTTCTAAATACAAATAAAATAACATAAAGACCCCAATAAAATAATGAATAAATAAAAGGAAACGAAAGTTATTTATTTAAACAAAGTTCTTTATTTCAGGTTAGGCTAGCTTAGCTTAGTTAATTTTAATCTAGCTTAGTTTAGGTTCTATTTTCTTTTGATAAATCTGTCAGAGCAGTGCTGTGGTGGTGTGAGAGCAGTGCAAGAAGCCAGCCAGAATGGGCCGGAGAAGACCTGACAGGGGGTGGTGCTCAGTGCTACAGAGGACAGCAGCAAGTCCCGGGGCCACAGTGGGGCCACCCTGGGAGTGCAGAAGGCTGCCTCCCCCCGGATGCGGGGCACGAGGGCCAGCTGCGTGGAGCACGAGCCGCTGCCTTTGGGCTACAGGAGCCCAAAGGAGCCCCTGAAGGGGCTGTGCTCGGCTGCGGAGGAAGGCAAAAAACCCCGGGGACACTTGCTAGTCCACCCTGGGGAGAAAAAAGCCCTTCCCCCCCCAGCTGCAGGACACGAGGGCCACCTTCGTGGAGCATGAGCACCAGGCCATAACCCAGAGCACCAGGACCAGAGGAGCCCTGCCAAGGGGTCATGCTCAGTGCTCAGAGGAAGGCAAAAAAACCCCGGGGACCAGTGCCAATCTGCCCCGGGGGAAAATTCCTTCCTGACCCCAGCGCTGGCGATCGGCTACTCCCTGAGCATGTGAGCAAGACCGGCTCCTGGTCCACGGGCTGCTTATGCCTCTAAGGGGACAAGGGGACACTGGCACTGCCTTTTCTGCCTCCACCTGGAGCCATCTCAGGGGCTTCCAAGAAGAGCAAAATGCTGCTGGCCTGATCAACCCTAGGGACAAGAACCCTTCCCGTGCCTGGCAGCGGGAGCTGCAAAGCACCGGGTGAGGCCACTGGCCCATCTGTGCATCCTGTTTCCTATGGCTACTGCCGCTATCTCCCCAGAATCTGATGAGGACGGCAAGCCCCCCGAGGACTGAAGCAGGACCTTCCATCCATCCATCCATCCATCCATCCATCCATCCATCCCATAAGCTGTGAGTGTGGCCCCTCCAGGAGCTGCAATTGCAGCAGAAGAGCCCCAGCAGCTTCAGGCAGTCTTCCCTTCTCTGCCCCTCCAAGTAATTCCACTGGTGCCTCAAGGAAATTCCTCTCGGCTGCCTGCAGGCTGCCAGCTCTGTCCTGGTGGCAAAGCCGGGCACTCTGGCAGTGGAACACGGGAGGACGCTGCCTTATACTGCCCCAGAGCATTGTGATGCTGCGTTGGCGGGTGGGGCCCTATGACACGGGGGGGGGGGGGGGGGGGTGGTGACGGGGGTGACGGGGCCCCGCCCCCCAGCCCTGCTCACTGCAGCTCTGCTGCTGCCCCTTCAGCCAGCATGCCTTGGAGAAAGGCCTTTGGGCTGCTGTCCCTGAGGCCGGGCCTAGGCCCAGGGGGCTCTCCCTGCCCATGGTGGCCACAGACTGGGCACCGCTGCGGGCTGTCCCTGTAAATTAATCGCTGTCTTCAGACTGTATCATTGAAGGATTTTATACCGTGTACGGTCATTTGCCTGTGGTGATCCCGAGGTGAAAGAAAGGGCTTTTGGTTCCCTCTGGGTGAACTCTGCAGAAGCACAGAGAACATACAGGAGTTCCTCACCATTCCTTATGTGAAATATACAGGGATGATTCGTGTCAGGAATTTAGGCGTCCTTGTCGCCTTTGCACTTTGTGTGAAACCAGCCCTCCTTTGTGACCGTGATTATCATAAGTGCTCCTGTCAATAAGGAGAAACAAAGGGGATAATCTCCCCTAATCAATTGCTCTGTGTTTCAAAGGGGGCTTCCGTTTAACGGTTTGACTGGCCTAAGGGGGTTAAATAATCAGGAGATACATTTCGTTACAGGATACTGCAAACTTGGGCACTAGGCAAATAACCATATAAGATATAGAACAAAATGTTAAGCTTGTAAGCATTTTTCTGTCAATACATTACTAAGTAAATTCAGCAACGTCTTCACCGGAAAAAGACCCCAGCAAACAAGAAAAGAACAAAGGAAAGGGGCCACGTCGACATTCGGGTAAAGAAGACAACAAGATTGGCTAAAACCCAAATCTGAGAAGTATAAGAGACTGTACTCCAAAGATCCCGGTTGTGCGTTGCTGGTGGAGCGGAGACTCCCCTGCGCACCCAGCGCTGTTTTACTTATTGTCTCTTTTAAATTTCTAATCAATTGTAAATAAAATCGATTGGGACAAAACCCGGTTTGCAGTAAATCTTTGTAACACTTATCAACACAGCAAGTGGCATTTGCTACTGTGCTGCTTATGGTGAGGTATTTTCTTGGAAAGAAGGATTTAAGAAATCTCTTCTGCGTTTCTTACACAGGGTGTTCAGATACTTGTTTGTGTTTAGTTATCATTCATGTGTCTAGTTTGGGGGGTTACCTCTTGCATTACAACTTGAATGCAACCCTTCACTGACTGCTGTCTACTTCCATGTTCTTGGTAGCTCAATGAAGCGCTTTGATCCCAATTCGGTTTAAAGCGCACGGACTGAGCAGCTTTTCCCCGCAACACTCAGGAAAAACAAGTAACTGACTCAGTTGTGTGGAAGAGTTTTAAAACCCTCAGCTAAGTATCACATAAAGGTACTGTATGAAGGGCCGAGATTTTGAGAGTGGCAACAAATCCCCCCAGCACATCTGGGCAAATCCTTGAAATGCAGAATGACCGCTGGTCGCTCTCCCATAGGCTTGTTTCCTGAGTGGTCTCCTGGGGGGGACTGGCCTCCCTTGGGACTGCAGACAGCCCCTCAGACCTACGTCAGAGCTTGTCACTGCAGAACTATATGCATAACATAGCGGAGCTCTTCTGTTCCATTCCATTCCATTCCATTCCATTCCATTCATCATTCCCTGCACTCCCAACGAGTTGTATAATGATGAGGACCGTTATTTACCTGAAATGGCAGGGGGGTTTCAGCACCAAAACGCTTTCAAAGACACAAGTCAGAAAGGATACAGGTGGAAAGAGTATTTTAACTATTTAGGTGTAAAATTAAGGAAAATAATAAAGAGTAAAATCAATGCATTTCTAAATACAAATAAAATAACATAAAGACCCCAATAAAATAATGAATAAATAAAAGGAAACGAAAGTTATTTATTTAAACAAAGTTCTTTATTTCAGGTTAGGCTAGCTTAGCTTAGTTAATTTTAATCTAGCTTAGTTTAGGTTCTATTTTCTTTTGATAAATCTGTCAGAGCAGTGCTGTGGTGGTGTGAGAGCAGTGCAAGAAGCCAGCCAGAATGGGCCGGAGAAGACCTGACAGGGGGTGGTGCTCAGTGCTACAGAGGACAGCAGCAAGTCCCGGGGCCACAGTGGGGCCACCCTGGGAGTGCAGAAGGCTGCCTCCCCCCGGATGCGGGGCACGAGGGCCAGCTGCGTGGAGCACGAGCCGCTGCCTTTGGGCTACAGGAGCCCAAAGGAGCCCCATGAAGGGGCTGTGCTCGGCTGCGGAGGAAGGCAAAAAACCCCGGGGACACTTGCTAGTCCACCCTGGGGAGAAAATAGCCCTTCCCCCCCCAGCTGCAGGACACGAGGGCCACCTTCGTGGAGCATGAGCACCAGGCCATAACCCAGAGCACCAGGACCAGAGGAGCCCTGCCAAGGGGTCATGCTCAGTGCTCAGAGGAAGGCAAAAAACCCCCGGGGACCAGTGCCAATCTGCCCCGGGGGAAAATTCCTTCCTGACCCCAGCGCTGGCGATCGGCTACTCCCTGAGCATGTGAGCAAGACCGGCTCCTGGTCCACGGGCTGCTTATGCCTCTAAGGGGACAAGGGGACACTGGCACTGCCTTTTCTGCCTCCACCTGGAGCCATCTCAGGGGCTTCCAAGAAGAGCAAAATGCTGCTGGCCTGATCAACCCTAGGGACAAGAACCCTTCCCGTGCCTGGCAGCGGGAGCTGCAAAGCACCGGGTGAGGCCACTGGCCCATCTGTGCATCCTGTTTCCTATGGCTACTGCCGCTATCTCCCCAGAATCTGATGAGGACGGCAAGCCCCCCGAGGACTGAAGCAGGACTTCCATCCATCCATCCATCCATCCATCCATCCATCCATCCCATAAGCTGTGAGTGTGGCCCCTCCAGGAGCTGCAATTGCAGCAGAAGAGCCCCAGCAGCTTCAGGCAGTCTTCCCTTCTCTGCCCCTCCAAGTAATTCCACTGGTGCCTCAAGGAAATTCCTCTCGGCTGCCTGCAGGCTGCCAGCTCTGTCCTGGTGGCAAAGCCGGGCACTCTGGCAGTGGAACACGGGAGGACGCTGCCTTATACTGCCCCAGAGCATTGTGATGCTGCGTTGGCGGGTGGGGCCCTATGACACGGGGGGGGGGGGGGGGGTGGTGACGGGGGTGACGGGGCCCCGCCCCCCAGCCCTGCTCACTGCAGCTCTGCTGCTGCCCCTTCAGCAGCATGCCTTGGAGAAAGGCCTTTGGGCTGCTGTCCCTGAGGCCGGGCCTAGGCCCAGGGGGCTCTCCCTGCCCATGGTGGCCACAGACTGGGCACCGCTGCGGGCTGTCCCTGTAAATTAATCGCTGTCTTCAGACTGTATCATTGAAGGATTTTATACCGTGTACGGTCATTTGCCTGTGGTGATCCCAGAGGTGAAAGAAAGGGCTTTTGGTTCCCTCTGGGTGAACTCTGCAGAAGCACAGAGAACATACAGGAGTTCCTCACCATTCCTTATGTGAAATATACAGGGATGATTCGTGTCAGGAATTTAGGCGTCCTTGTCGCCTTTGCACTTTGTGTGAAACCAGCCCTCCTTTGTGACCGTGATTATCATAAGTGCTCCTGTCAATAAGGAGAAACAAAGGGGATAATCTCCCCTAATCAATTGCTCTGTGTTTCAAAGGGGGCTTCCGTTTAACGGTTTGACTGGCCTAAGGGGGTTAAATAATCAGGAGATACATTTCGTTACAGGATACTGCAAACTTGGGCACTAGGCAAATAACCATATAAGATATAGAACAAAATGTTAAGCTTGTAAGCATTTTTCTGTCAATACATTACTAAGTAAATTCAGCAACGTCTTCACCGGAAAAAGACCCCAGCAAACAAGAAAAGAACAAAGGAAAGGGGCCACGTCGACATTCGGGTAAAGAAGACAACAAGATTGGCTAAAACCCAAATCTGAGAAGTATAAGAGACTGTACTCCAAAGATCCCGGTTGTGCGTTGCTGGTGGAGCGGAGACTCCCCTGCGCACCCAGCGCTGTTTTACTTATTGTCTCTTTTAAATTTCTAATCAATTGTAAATAAAATCGATTGGGACAAAACCCGGTTTGCAGTAAATCTTTGTAACACTTATCAACACAGCAAGTGGCATTTGCTACTGTGCTGCTTATGGTGAGGTATTTTCTTGGAAAGAAGGATTTAAGAAATCTCTTCTGCGTTTCTTACACAGGGTGTTCAGATACTTGTTTGTGTTTAGTTATCATTCATGTGTCTAGTTTGGGGGGTTACCTCTTGCATTACAACTTGAATGCAACCCTTCACTGACTGCTGTCTACTTCCATGTTCTTGGTAGCTCAATGAAGCGCTTTGATCCCATTCGGTTTAAAGCGCACGGACTGAGCAGCTTTTCCCCGCAACACTCAGGAAAAACAAGTAACTGACTCAGTTGTGTGGAAGAGTTTTAAAACCCTCAGCTAAGTATCACATAAAGGTACTGTATGAAGGGCCGAGATTTTGAGAGTGGCAACAAATCCCCCCAGCACATCTGGGCAAATCCTTGAAATGCAGAATGACCGCTGGTCACTCTCCCATAGGCTTGTTTCCTGAGTGGTCTCCTGGGGGGGACTGGCCTCCCTTGGGACTGCAGACAGCCCCTCAGACCTACGTCAGAGCTTGTCACGCAGAACTATATGCATAACATAGCGGAGCTCTTCTGTTCCATTCCATTCCATTCCATTCCATTCCATTCCATTCCATTCCATTCCATTCCCTGCACTCCCAACGAGTTGTATAATGATGAGACCGTTATTTACCTGAAATGGCAGGGGGGTTTCAGCACCAAAAACGCTTTCAAAGACACAAGTCAGAAAGGATACAGGTGGAAAGAGTATTTTAACTATTTAGGTGTAAAATTAAGGAAAATAATAAAGAGTAAAATCAATGCATTTCTAAATACAAATAAAATAACATAAAGACCCAATAAAATAATGAATAAATAAAAGGAAACGAAAGTTATTTATTTAAACAAAGTTCTTTATTTCAGGTTAGGCTAGCTTAGCTTAGTTAATTTTAATCTAGCTTAGTTTAGGTTCTATTTTCTTTTGATAAATCTGTCAGAGCAGTGCTGTGGTGGTGTGAGAGCAGTGCAAGAAGCCAGCCAGAATGGGCCGGAGAAGACCTGACAGGGGGTGGTGCTCAGTGCTACAGAGGACAGCAGCAAGTCCCGGGGCCACAGTGGGGCCACCCTGGGAGTGCAGAAGGCTGCCTCCCCCCGGATGCGGGGCACGAGGGCCAGCTGCGTGGAGCACGAGCCGCTGCCTTTGGGCTACAGGAGCCCAAAGGAGCCCCATGAAGGGGCTGTGCTCGGCTGCGGAGGAAGGCAAAAAACCCCGGGGACACTTGCTAGTCCACCCTGGGGAGAAAAAAGCCCTTCCCCCCCCAGCTGCAGGACACGAGGGCCACCTTCGTGGAGCATGAGCACCAGGCCATAACCCAGAGCACCAGGACCAGAGGAGCCCTGCCAAGGGGTCATGCTCAGTGCTCAGAGGAAGGCAAAAAACCCCCGGGGACCAGTGCCAATCTGCCCCGGGGGAAAATTCCTTCCTGACCCCAGCGCTGGCGATCGGCTACTCCCTGAGCATGTGAGCAAGACCGGCTCCTGGTCCACGGGCTGCTTATGCCTCTAAGGGGACAAGGGGACACTGGCACTGCCTTTTCTGCCTCCACCTGGAGCCATCTCAGGGGCTTCCAAGAAGAGCAAAATGCTGCTGGCCTGATCAACCCTAGGGACAAGAACCCTTCCCGTGCCTGGCAGCGGGAGCTGCAAAGCACCGGGTGAGGCCACTGGCCCATCTGTGCATCCTGTTTCCTATGGCTACTGCCGCTATCTCCCCAGAATCTGATGAGGACGGCAAGCCCCCCGAGGACTGAAGCAGGACTTCCATCCATCCATCCATCCATCCATCCATCCATCCATCCATCCCATAAGCTGTGAGTGTGGCCCCTCCAGGAGCTGCAATTGCAGCAGAAGAGCCCCAGCAGCTTCAGGCAGTCTTCCCTTCTCTGCCCCTCCAAGTAATTCCACTGGTGCCTCAAGGAAATTCCTCTCGGCTGCCTGCAGGCTGCCAGCTCTGTCCTGGTGGCAAAGCCGGGCACTCTGGCAGTGGAACACGGGAGGACGCTGCCTTATACTGCCCCAGAGCATTGTGATGCTGCGTTGGCGGGTGGGGCCCTATGACACGGGGGGGGGGGGGGGGGGTGGTGACGGGGGTGACGGGGCCCCGCCCCCCAGCCCTGCTCACTGCAGCTCTGCTGCTGCCCCTTCAGCCAGCATGCCTTGGAGAAAGGCCTTTGGGCTGCTGTCCCTGAGGCCGGGCCTAGGCCCAGGGGGCTATCCCTGCCCATGGTGGCCACAGACTGGGCACCGCTGCGGGCTGTCCCTGTAAATTAATCGCTGTCTTCAGACTGTATCATTGAAGGATTTTATACCGTGTACGGTCATTTGCCTGTGGTGATCCCAGAGGTGAAAGAAAGGGCTTTTGGTTCCCTCTGGGTGAACTCTGCAGAAGCACAGAGAACATACAGGAGTTCCTCACCATTCCTTATGTGAAATATACAGGGATGATTCGTGTCAGGAATTTAGGCGTCCTTGTCGCCTTTGCACTTTGTGTGAAACCAGCCCTCCTTTGTGACCGTGATTATCATAAGTGCTCCTGTCAATAAGGAGAAACAAAGGGGATAATCTCCCCTAATCAATTGCTCTGTGTTTCAAAGGGGGCTTCCGTTTAACGGTTTGACTGGCCTAAGGGGGTTAAATAATCAGGAGATACATTTCGTTACAGGATACTGCAAACTTGGGCACTAGGCAAATAACCATATAAGATATAGAACAAAATGTTAAGCTTGTAAGCATTTTTCTGTCAATACATTACTAAGTAAATTCAGCAACGTCTTCACCGGAAAAAGACCCCAGCAAACAAGAAAAGAACAAAGGAAAGGGGCCACGTCGACATTCGGGTAAAGAAGACAACAAGATTGGCTAAAACCCAAATCTGAGAAGTATAAGAGACTGTACTCCAAAGATCCCGGTTGTGCGTTGCTGGTGGAGCGGAGACTCCCCTGCGCACCCAGCGCTGTTTTACTTATTGTCTCTTTTAAATTTCTAATCAATTGTAAATAAAATCGATTGGGACAAAACCCGGTTTGCAGTAAATCTTTGTAACACTTATCAACACAGCAAGTGGCATTTGCTACTGTGCTGCTTATGGTGAGGTATTTTCTTGGAAAGAAGGATTTAAGAAATCTCTTCTGCGTTTCTTACACAGGGTGTTCAGATACTTGTTTGTGTTTAGTTATCATTCATGTGTCTAGTTTGGGGGGTTACCTCTTGCATTACAACTTGAATGCAACCCTTCACTGACTGCTGTCTACTTCCATGTTCTTGGTAGCTCAATGAATCGCTTTGATCCCAATTCGGTTTAAAGCGCACGGACTGAGCAGCTTTTCCCCGCAACACTCAGGAAAAACAAGTAACTGACTCAGTTGTGTGGAAGAGTTTTAAAACCCTCAGCTAAGTATCACATAAAGGTACTGTATGAAGGGCTGAGATTTTGAGAGTGGCAACAAATCCCCCCAGCACATCTGGGCAAATCCTTGAAATGCAGAATGACCGCTGGTCGCTCTCCCATAGGCTTGTTTCCTGAGTGGTCTCCTGGGGGGGACTGGCCTCCCTTGGGACTGCAGACAGCCCCTCAGACCTACGTCAGAGCTTGTCACTGCAGAACTATATGCATAACATAGCGGAGCTCTTCTGTTCCATTCCATTCCATTCCATTCCATTCCATTCCATTCCATTCCATTCCATTCCCTGCACTCCCAACGAGTTGTATAATGATGAGACCGTTATTTACCTGAAATGGCAGGGGGGTTTCAGCACCAAAAACGCTTTCAAAGACACAAGTCAGAAAGGATACAGGTGGAAAGAGTATTTTAACTATTTAGGTGTAAAATTAAGGAAAATAATAAAAGAGTAAAATCAATGCATTTCTAAATACAAATAAAATAACATAAAGACCCCAATAAAATAATGAATAAATAAAAGGAAACGAAAGTTATTTATTTAAACAAAGTTCTTTATTTCAGGTTAGGCTAGCTTAGCTTAGTTAATTTTAATCTAGCTTAGTTTAGGTTCTATTTTCTTTTGATAAATCTGTCAGAGCAGTGCTGTGGTGGTGTGAGAGCAGTGCAAGAAGCCAGCCAGAATGGGCCGGAGAAGACCTGACAGGGGGTGGTGCTCAGTGCTACAGAGGACAGCAGCAAGTCCCGGGGCCACAGTGGGGCCACCCTGGGAGTGCAGAAGGCTGCCTCCCCCCGGATGCGGGGCACGAGGGCCAGCTGCGTGGAGCACGAGCCGCTGCCTTTGGGCTACAGGAGCCCAAAGGAGCCCCATGAAGGGGCTGTGCTCGGCTGCGGAGGAAGGCAAAAAACCCCGGGGACACTTGCTAGTCCACCCTGGGGAGAAAAAAGCCCTTCCCCCCCCAGCTGCAGGACACGAGGGCCACCTTCGTGGAGCATGAGCACCAGGCCATAACCCAGAGCACCAGGACCAGAGGAGCCCTGCCAAGGGGTCATGCTCAGTGCTCAGAGGAAGGCAAAAAACCCCCGGGGACCAGTGCCAATCTGCCCCGGGGGAAAATTCCTTCCTGACCCCAGCGCTGGCGATCGGCTACTCCCTGAGCATGTGAGCAAGACCGGCTCCTGGTCCACGGGCTGCTTATGCCTCTAAGGGGACAAGGGGACACTGGCACTGCCTTTTCTGCCTCCACCTGGAGCCATCTCAGGGGCTTCCAAGAAGAGCAAAATGCTGCTGGCCTGATCAACCCTAGGGACAAGAACCCTTCCCGTGCCTGGCAGCGGGAGCTGCAAAGCACCGGGTGAGGCCACTGGCCCATCTGTGCATCCTGTTTCCTATGGCTACTGCCGCTATCTCCCCAGAATCTGATGAGGACGGCAAGCCCCCCGAGGACTGAAGCAGGACTTCCATCCATCCATCCATCCATCCATCCATCCATCCATCCCATAAGCTGTGAGTGTGGCCCCTCCAGGAGCTGCAATTGCAGCAGAAGAGCCCCAGCAGCTTCAGGCAGTCTTCCCTTCTCTGCCCCTCCAAGTAATTCCACTGGTGCCTCAAGGAAATTCCTCTCGGCTGCCTGCAGGCTGCCAGCTCTGTCCTGGTGGCAAAGCCGGGCACTCTGGCAGTGGAACACGGGAGGACGCTGCCTTATACTGCCCCAGAGCATTGTGATGCTGCGTTGGCGGGTGGGGCCCTATGACACGGGGGGGGGGGGGGGGGGGGGTGACGGGGGTGACGGGGCCCCGCCCCCCAGCCCTGCTCACTGCAGCTCTGCTGCTGCCCCTTCAGCCAGCATGCCTTGGAGAAAGGCCTTTGGGCTGCTGTCCCTGAGGCCGGGCCTAGGCCCAGGGGGCTCTCCCTGCCCATGGTGGCCACAGACTGGGCACCGCTGCGGGCTGTCCCTGTAAATTAATCGCTGTCTTCAGACTGTATCATTGAAGGATTTTATACCGTGTACGGTCATTTGCCTGTGGTGATCCCAGAGGTGAAAGAAAGGGCTTTTGGTTCCCTCTGGGTGAACTCTGCAGAAGCACAGAGAACATACAGGAGTTCCTCACCATTCCTTATGTGAAATATACAGGGATGATTCGTGTCAGGAATTTAGGCGTCCTTGTCGCCTTTGCACTTTGTGTGAAACCAGCCCTCCTTTGTGACCGTGATTATCATAAGTGCTCCTGTCAATAAGGAGAAACAAAGGGGATAATCTCCCCTAATCAATTGCTCTGTGTTTCAAAGGGGGCTTCCGTTTAACGGTTTGACTGGCCTAAGGGGGTTAAATAATCAGGAGATACATTTCGTTACAGGATACTGCAAACTTGGGCACTAGGCAAATAACCATATAAGATATAGAACAAAATGTTAAGCTTGTAAGCATTTTTCTGTCAATACATTACTAAGTAAATTCAGCAACGTCTTCACCGGAAAAAGACCCCAGCAAACAAGAAAAGAACAAAGGAAAGGGGCCACGTCGACATTCGGGTAAAGAAGACAACAAGATTGGCTAAAACCCAAATCTGAGAAGTATAAGAGACTGTACTCCAAAGATCCCGGTTGTGCGTTGCTGGTGGAGCGGAGACTCCCCTGCGCACCCAGCGCTGTTTTACTTATTGTCTCTTTTAAATTTCTAATCAATTGTAAATAAAATCGATTGGGACAAAACCCGGTTTGCAGTAAATCTTTGTAACACTTATCAACACAGCAAGTGGCATTTGCTACTGTGCTGCTTATGGTGAGGTATTTTCTTGGAAAGAAGGATTTAAGAAATCTCTTCTGCGTTTCTTACACAGGGTGTTCAGATACTTGTTTGTGTTTAGTTATCATTCATGTGTCTAGTTTGGGGGGTTACCTCTTGCATTACAACTTGAATGCAACCCTTCACTGACTGCTGTCTACTTCCATGTTCTTGGTAGCTCAATGAAGCGCTTTGATCCCAATTCGGTTTAAAGCGCACGGACTGAGCAGCTTTTCCCCGCAACACTCAGGAAAAACAAGTAACTGACTCAGTTGTGTGGAAGAGTTTTAAAACCCTCAGCTAAGTATCACATAAAGGTACTGTATGAAGGGCCGAGATTTTGAGAGTGGCAACAAATCCCCCCAGCACATCTGGGCAAATCCTTGAAATGCAGAATGACCGCTGGTCGCTCTCCCATAGGCTTGTTTCCTGAGTGGTCTCCTGGGGGGGACTGGCCTCCCTTGGGACTGCAGACAGCCCCTCAGACCTACTTCAGAGCTTGTCACTGCAGAACTATATGCATAACATAGCGGAGC
>NW_022994339.1:0-62982 GCF_012275295.1 Melopsittacus undulatus | reverse complement strand
CTGTATTTTAAAATCAAGTGGGGTTTTTGGGGGTTGTTCTTTTGTTCGTTTCTTTTTTCTTCTTTGAGGGGAAGTATCCTGCAGATGCTTTAGAATTAGAGCCTTATTTCCAGTGCAGAAACAACCATTCTGGCTCAAGTGCTGTGCTTAGCCTGACTCCTGTCCACATTGTTGTGTGGTCCACACCCAGCTGTCTGTGCTTTGTGCCAGAACTTGCTAACACAGCCATCACTTGGAAACTTGTAGGAAATATCATCAAAAGATGTCCTAAACGTAATAGCATGCATTTTCTAAAGAGATTTCATATCCTCTTCTGCACTTAAAGCGCTATATATATGCTGTGGTGCTATTGGTGGACAGAAACTGGTGGTTTTAGCAAGCTGGTTTTAAAGGTGGCAGATTCCAGGCAAACAAAACAATCCAGGTTTCCTTCCTATTCTAATTCCCACTGGATGTACACCTGGATATCTAAAGAGACAGTATGAATTTCAAACCTTTACCTGAAATGACCTTTTCAGAAATCCAGATCTATGTTTTTGCAGATTTCTAGTCAGTCAACTGTGTGTAGTGATTTCTTTTGTTGAGCTAATTCTCAAAATAGGCTCAGGCTTTCTCTGTGATCCGGAAATCCCTTTCTAATTTTTTAACAGGTTCTATATTCAAAAGCTTAAAACCTGAATTGAAGTATTTCACTCTAACTGGAAAGCATGTATATGTATTTCAGAGAAAAGTCCCTTTTAGGCACAGGAGCTATATGTTTATGTTCAAAGCATGACCTTAATTCACATGGCCATAGTTGCCTGAGTGCAGACACTTTGTAATTTTAGTGTTTGTGCAAGCATAAGTGCTTTAAGACTTTGTTTCAATGCAGTATGATTGCTGCTCTTTAGTGTTAATGAATACAGGCTGGTTTTGCAAAAATTCCCCATATGTAAGGCTGTCGAGATGCAAGAAGATGCCATTAGGATTTCCCCTTGGAAGGCACCTCCTAATATATGATTACTGTCTTTTAGGGGGTTGTTTATTATTATTTCATTCAAGTTTTTCTTTGCTGAAAGCTTCTTGCCAGCAGTTGCAGGCTTCAAATCAGTGGTAATATGGCAAAGGCAGATCCCAAATCTACCAGATCCTAATTATACTTTTGTTTCTTAAAGTCTCTGTCAGGCTGATTTCTGCCTGAAGAGCAGCTTGCTAAAATGGAAGCGAGCAGGCTGGTGGTGCGGTAGGGAAGCTGCTTGGAAAAAATGTTGACCCTTCCATCAAGGGCATCTGTCTGCTTGTTACTGCAGTGGTACAGAGTTGCAGAATCCCTCAGTGTTCTCACTGATTCTTGCTGATAGATAGCCAGAAAGCCTCCTCTCATTGCCAGCAGAACCTGTTGCATGCCAACGGTGGCATGGCAAGACACTCACATGTCCCCTCCAGGCTTAATTATGTGACACGCGACTGGGAGTAAAAGTGGAGGTCAGCAAGAAGCTCCAGCAAATCTCCATCCCAACAATTTCTCCAGGAAGAAATAGCCTTGGGAACCCCACAAGCACTGCTCATTCCTCTAGTCTGTAATACAAAATAAATAAATAAATAATAATAATATGTTTCCAAGTCATAGCTTTGCTTTTCTCTGAATATTCTGTGTTTTTCAGCCTTAGTTGTGCTGTTAACCTCTTCCAACCACAAACATTACTTTGTGGCCCCAGTCCCATCAGGTTATTTTAAATAAATACAAACATGTCAAGTGTTTCTACGCCTGCTAGAAACAGTTTGCAACTGTTTTTAAAGTCATGGACCTTGATTTTAGAGAAGGCAGTTCAGTCCAAATGATGATCTGACACAGTCAGTGCATAAATTTTGATGGGTCAAGGACAAGAATTTATCATAAGTATATCTTTATAAGAAACCAGTATCAAAAGAAATCAGAATAACCCTTTTGCAAGAGAGGGCAAAGTTAAAGTGCAGTACTAAAAAAAGAGAGTAAGTTTGTATAACTCATTAACATCTGACATTTTAATGCCTTCCTTCCAGGAAAAGGAAAGAAGTGGGCGATGTTTCTGATCTAGAGGGACTTGTTGAAAGCCTTGTCCACATAGTAAATCCATGTTGGCAGAAGAGTATCCATGACAGAGAGTTACTCATCTGAATATTATTTAAATATTAACTAGAATTTGTATTTCATATGCAGATTTCTCATATCATTGCACTGATCTTGAACTTTTGCCAGCTGCTCCAGTACTTTGAACACTATTCCTGACATAAGAGCTTCTTTCCTTCTCTTTCTTTTCCTCTGTTAAAAAAGAGAAACCCAAGTTTTGCTTTCCATTGCTTCTTATGATCTGCTCAGTATGAACTCAAATCATGCTGCTGTTTCCACCATACAAGACTTATTTAATGCAAAGTTGCCTTTTTGTTAGTTGAGCCAGCATTTGCAGTCTTTATAAAAGCATTCTCTTCCAGGCTGTTGTTTTCTCTAGACTTCCTGCTGCTGTTGTGTCTCAGGCAGACTTCATGGTGTTATTTCTAAAATGCTGAGGGAGCTACTCACAAAGGTGGTAGATGCATCACAATTTGTCCTCCCACATGCATGCGACACTTCCTTTCTGGTATCACTTGGACATTCTTCCCTCCTGTTGTCAGTGGTCTCATTTGTAGGTATATGGAGTGTTGTGTATTGGAAATGAAGCTTTGCAGGAGAATGAATGGTTTATTTGAAGAATACCATTGGTCTGGATAGAAGATACGAATATGTAATTTCTTAACATAGACTGAATGGATTTCAGTCTTATTCTTCCCTTCTGCTCCCCTGCAGTCAGCTGGTTTATACCACTTTTGGCCCATCTTACAGTCATCTCGTGTTGGTGTTATACAGCGTTTAATCACACTACATTGATATTAGAAAAATCTGTTTTTGCGTGATACAGTTACTTATTATGCTATAATGGCACATTACTGCTGGTTTTATTCGTTAGGATCAGTGTTAATTTAAACTCAGTTGTAGCTGCTTCATACTAATATTCAAGTAGTTATGTACTCTGAAATATTATGGTGCTCTCTAACTTTCTCCCCTCATTTCTGTGCAGTCTCACTCAGCTGGTTGGTCTGTCTTCCATGTGTGCCTGCTATTGCTCTGGGCTCAGGTGGCCAACTCTCACCTCCTTATTTCAGTCCTAGTCCACTCATAGCAAAAAATCTGTATATTTTGCTCACAGTTGGGCACACATTTCTAGGGCATTTTGTTCTAGCTCTGTGCTCTGCAGCCTCCTGGATGCTTTCAGCTAGAACTAGCTTAGCTAGGGAAGTGATTATTGTCCCCCATTGACCCTAAGCAACCTGCTTTGAGCAACAGGTTGGACCAGATGACCCCCAAGGGTCCCTTCCAATGTAAATTATTCTAGACAATCTTATCCTCAGAGGGGAAGAGTAGGTTATATGGATAGGAAGCTCTGGGAATCAGTCTCCAGAGAAACAGAATTTGGGATGAATGGAATCATTGAACAGCCAAGGTAGAAAGAGACCTTGAAAGACTATCTGCCTAACTTTTCATGGGAAAGAGAGCCTGGATGAGTCTATCTAGCACCTTGTCCAATTGCATCTTGAAAACCTTCACTGATGAAGACTTCTACCACCTCCCTGGGGAGGTTGTTCCAGTGGCTGATTGTTCTCACTGTAAAAAAATTGTTTCCTATATCGGTATGAAATTTCTGCTGGTGTGCAGTTTGTACCTGTTGCCCTTTGCCTTTTCCATGTGGCTCCTCATGAAGCCAGAACCTCCATCCTCTTTCAGCCACCCTTTAAGTACTGGAATATTGTGATGAGGCCCTCCTGAGCCTTCTTTTCTCCAGGGTGAAGAGAGACGCAATGGCTAAATAAAACTCCCCTCTGGATTTTCGTAATCACTGGCACTGAAAGGAAGGAGAGCAAGATGGCTTTCAGGGAGGTGAAGGACAAGAACCAGAACTCTAGCCAGTTCCTTTTCTATTTTTGGAGGACTTGGAGAGGAATTGAGGCACAGGATACTACTGTTGACCTGTGGTTTGTCCAGGACACAGGTAATAAACAAATGAGATGGAGCACTGGCTCACTCCCCTACGTGGGGCAGTAAGCAGGATCTTGAACAAGGCACTCACACCTAGGCAGGGCTGCTAGACTTCCTTTGCTCCGTGCCAACCTGCCTGCCTTCAGTCCTGGGGAACCCCCAGGCTGCTGGCAGCGCAGCAAGGAGGCTGGTGAGTATCATTGCATTAGCCTTTGGTAAAGGCTGTTAGTATTTTGTGCTGTGACATGTACCTGGTATTTATTGCTTTTTCCCTGGGTTGCATGTTGCCATCTTAGATGAATGTGAGCCAGTTTCCAAATCCTGCCCTTCCTCTTTCCCTCCAGCTATAAATCCGGCTGTATTCAGCAAGTATAAAAGCGCTGACCTACAGAGCCCATGACAGCCACCTGCAGTCCCTTGCCCCCCTGCTTTCTGGTTTCCCTTGCTCATTTTTCAGTTGAAGCAGTTCCACTCTGATGCTCAAAATGGGGACTGTGCTTCTCAGTGCAGAAACTTGCTGCCCCTGCCATCAGTCATGCAAGGAGTTCACGTGCCAGCTGCACCAGGTTAGGTAAAGAATGACTTGTACCATAGAAGAGTGTAGTGAGAGCCAGCTAGTCCATAATTCAGTTTTCAAGTCTGTAACAGGTTTTTGCTCAAGCAAATAATTAATTCCATTCAGCATTTCGCATTTGTTATGAGCAGTAATTGCAGTAAGGCACTGTTCAGCAGTGTAAATCCTAGGAAGTCCTTATTTCTAAGTATAAATCTTACTGTGGCATCTTCTGATCAGTAGAACAGGTCTTTTGATGTCTGTTCAGACATCCTTTGTATTACAACTGCCTGGGGAAGAGTAAACAAAGCACTAGACTGCCCAGATGAATATTCGCCTTCACCTCCTTTCCTCATGCAGCAAACTGTCCCTAAATTGCGGTTCATTGATATCTTCACCCTATGGCCCCCTTCCCACAACAGGTCCCTGGGTAGAGGAATCACAGAGTAGTCAAACATGCAGAGGAATATCATCCAGATTGCCCTCTGCAGTAAACATAAGTCTGGCTTACATCGTCCAGGTGCTGGAGAAGCTGGAGAAGAGCTACTAACTCCCAGATTCTGTGCTTTGGAAGTCAGTAGGAGAAGTAGAGGAAAAGAGACCTATGATGTGCCGAAGTGGAAACAGGCTCCGTTCCTGGCATTGTAGAATTGTGGGTGAAAAATACATATTTTTTGCAATGAAAAACTGAACAATAAATAGCATCTGTATTTTTCCTTGCCTTTTGGCTATCTCACATGAAAGGTCCAGACCCATCAAGACACCACCGTTTGTGAATAGCTGGCATGGCTTAATTATGTGACACAGAATTACTGGGAGTGAAAGTCTTAATTTTGAGAGCTTTTAATTTCCCCCTTTACATATTGTTCTTGCACTATAAAAAGGCATCATCTGCTGCTTTTAAAATGTACTGTAAACTGTAAGACTTGCATAACAAAGCTACATTAAGTTAATCAGCCTCTTCAGATCAGTAGGTTATGGCACTGAAACTGGCTGTTCATGAAAGCACAACTTCCTCAGCTTTAGAAACCCATGAAAGCACACAAATCACTCAAAACAAACCCACACAGAAATCACCTCCCCTTCCCACTTCTGCCCTTCTGTGGAAAAACCTTTCACTGTCCCCAGTTTCTCCCTAGAGTGAAATCACATCCACCACCCAATATAAAATTAATATAGGCATATAGAGCATGTTGAGCAAACAGTGACGCATCCCCAGTTGTGAAATTAACACCACCACTCCCTCTCCCATCCCCCCCCCCCCCCCCCCCCCCCAGTCTGTTTAAAATAATAAAGGAAGACAGAGCACATAAACCGACACAGGAAAGTATAAAGCCCCACGTGTAGTGCCCACTGAGGCTGGGCACTGTGAAGGAGCTGCTGTGCTGGAATAAGCAGCTCTAAGCATTAGGCAAAGCACGTGTTGGAAATGACGGTTCCCTTTCTTGGCCAGGTTCAGGAGGACTCCCTGGCACAAATCCACCTGGCAGTGTGCCTGGTGGATTTGTCACTCGGGAGTGAGCATTGCTTGCATTATTTGTTGTGTTCTTTTGCCATTCCCTTCTTCCTGCAGGTGATATGCAGGATAAAAGATGCTGTTACTATCAGAGCTTGCTCAGCTGCATCTTGCCTTCCGCTTGCCTTATGCCCTTCCTCTCCCAAAGCACACTTAGCTGTCATTGGCATGCAGTTATGGGACTGTAGAAATGTTCTGTGATCTGAATAGCCAGCCAAAGGCTTCATTGGCTATGGTGAGGGACCAGGGACTGCTGGAGCAAGGGAATGCAGATACTATGAATGTCCATGGCATTAATCCACTTCTGCAAACTGCTGTGTTTTAGTATAGAAAATAGATGACAGTGACCAAATATTGCTTGGGTAAATCTACATGAACAGTTACCTGTTTGTTGGGTACATCTTTACAAAATGGAAGTCTGGCATGGAAGTCAAGTACCAGGAAGATGGGCTCTAGCAAATGTCCTACTGTGATTAAATATAACCTTTTATACTCAAAGTGATCAGTAACCTCTTCTTGACCGATACATGCTACATCTGTATCCTTCAGGGCCATCCAGACCCCCTCCACAAGTGCAAGCCATTGTCTGGCTGCAGAACTTCACACAACCAATTGGGAGCAGTTGGAAACTGTCAGTTTTCAAAATTATTATGGCTGCACGTTTCTGGAGAGATCAGAGTTGTCTCGTATTGTGTGCTGGCTTCAGGTTAAGCTGTTCATTATCGCTCTGATGTTCTGCAGACACTGCCGGTTACCCCCAGGTTTGCAGTACTAGCTTCTCCCACCAGTTAATGTGTATTTTATGAGCCCAGATGATGCTGCGGAGAGTGGAGCTGTGCCAAGAAGAGTTGTTCCTGCTTGTCTTCATCCTTATCTTTATTTCTTTTTTGTACTTGCAGTAGCTGAAGCAGGGGGGAATGCTGTGATTGTGGCAACAAAAAAGCAGCCCAAATTGCTGTGTATCATGATGGCTGGTGTGCAAATTTACAGCTGCCTGGGAGCAATGTGTCAACCACGTGTCTTAGGCTCCTCATATACCAACTTGCTTCTGAGAGGAAAAGCAGTACTCTGTGATGTTCTGTTAGAGCTCTCAAATGGTATTGTCTGCCCTGAAAGTGGAATCTGTTTGGAGATGGGCTTGCAAAGAATCCAGAGATTTTTCAAATTTGATCCCCATGGTGGGATCAAATCCATCACCCTTGTATCCTGTGAGACAGACCCACAGTGTCCTCCACCTGGCAGCACCTCAGTGAGTGCTAAACCATGAATTTCAGAACCATATTTTGTAAGCAATGCCTTACACCTAGCTTAAGGTGAACTTTTCATTCGGATGAGGTGGTTGTGTGTTAGGTAGGATGAAGCTGTACCAACAAAACATCTTCCTTCTAAGAAATCCTTTCCTGTAGGCAAGTCTTTAGTCATCTCCGTAACCTTTGTCATCCTCGCCTCCCTGGGGAATCTTCTCTGTGACCTTTGCTATTCTACCAAGCGTCTCATAAATTATTGTTCTTTTAAATGGCACTTAGCCTGTCGTAGTGGCTGCTAGCCTTGAAGATTTGCAGTCCACCCTGTAATTTTGAGAGGAAAAAAAAAATGGTTGTGACAGAAGAAATATTGTACTTTACGATAAAACTACTTTTGTGTTTCATTTTCCACTCAAGTCATTCATATCCCTGTCACTAACCTCATTCAGGTCAAGGGCTTGAGGCAGAGAATGGGCATAATATTTTTGGTCAGACTGATACATCTGAATATTACAAACATCTGTAATTTTGAAATTGAAATGAGTGTTGTGTTAAATCCTCAGGCAAATAATATTAAACCATAATATATTACTGAAGTTTGCATTTCTTTTGGCAATACAGACCAAGGCACTTTTGGCTGGTTATTCCAGACATTAATGAATCTGCTCACACAAAAGGAGCTGCTCCTTATGGCTGCAGATTGGATCCCAGATTCTGTGAACTTCATAGGAAATTCTGTGGGCCAAGTAGTTGAAATAATAAAGAAAAAATTAATCAGGCACACATTAAATGTGAAGCATGGAAGAAAGCATCTGCAGCACTCAGTGGACGTCTGGGTAGCGTACTTGCAGTGCTGTTTTGCCAGCTTACATCTGGAGTGGTTGATCAGAAGAGAACAGATGCTAGTGTGAAATAGGGCATCATAGCAGCAGGGCATCAGAACAGAGGCATTTCCCTTTTTCTGTTTTTTCTTGTAGTAATACCTATTCTTTTTTATACACACCAATTATGAAAATGGTAGCCAAGTCTGAAATGTGAATGCATGTATTGTGACAAGCCAATACTCTTAAAGGGTATCAAGGTATAAACTAGCATAACTTGGAAGCTTCAGAGAAGCTGTCATTTTGCAGTACGCGCTGAGTATCCTGTAACAGACATAGTGACTATTTTTTGTTAAGATTATGATTTTCTTTCCCTTGCTTTATTTTTGTATTTTAGTAGAGATGTTACTGAATGCCTTCTTGGTGGCAAATGCCCAGAAGTGGAGATGCTAATTCAGGGGAGTTTCATCAGTCATTTCAAAGCAGAGGTCACATAGATAAGAAAAATGAACAGTACACAGTATGTGAAGCAGTGACATTCAACGAGTCCTTGTCACTAGCAGCCATTAGCATGCAAGCCTACTGTTATATTTCAGTGCTTTATGTGCTTTTCTTGACCAGGCAGGGAGCCTTTGGAGCACTGTAGCAGTTAATACCATACAAGTTATTGTTTCTTTCTTGAATGCCTTATATTTTTAGTACCATTTAGATGCTTCTCTGCCCCCTTGTGCTTCTAAAATTTTAAAGAGAACCAAAGAATGCATAATTTATATGTGTCCCAGAGGTAATGGAGTGACTCAATGATATCTGTGAAGGGGATGATTTTAAATTTCATGTCTTATGCAAGAGGTGATTTTTATATGAAAACTGCAAAAATTGGCCTCGGGGATAGCCAGATAATTATCCTTACAACAACGGGTGTGGATTCCAAGGGGATTATAGCAGAAAGCTTTATTTTCTTGTGTATCATCATCCCTTGTGTATCATGGTTGTCATAGTCGAAAACATAGCAACTGATAGATCTCGGGGAATTTAACTTGTATTTTGACTTAGAATAGCACATGCAGGAGGTGTGAAAAGACAGGTTTGCTTTGACTCTGTTGGAGAATTCATGCAAGACGTGAGGCATTTGTTTACTGCTGAAATTCCTTCCTTCAGTTAAAGGAAAAACAATTGTTTACCAGTGTTGGGCAGAACCCATCAGTACATGCTTTGTCACACAGCACAGTTCCACTAGACTGTTTCTGCTTTCATTTACCAAAAGCCTAGAAGTGCCATGGCTAGAAATAAATGTCTGCTTCTTTGATATGCTATATGTTTGAAAATGCACTTTAAGGTCTGTATTACAGACAGTTCAAAGGGAATATAAATTGGTGCAGTATTCTCTCTTTCTTCTTTTCTTTTCAAACCAGTCCCACATATTCATTGCATTTTTATCGTGGCTGTTTTCAATAACATGTCTTTAAAAACAACTTACCATTTTGTATTTTATGTAACTTGGACTTTGTTATATTTAAGTAATTGTTATGATCTTGTTGCTTCTGTAGTTTAAAATGTTTAACATCCTCTAGAACAGTTCTATGTTGACTTTTAGCATTGTGTATCCAAGGAGACAGCTGATCTTATTTGCTTGGCTGTTGGAAACTCTGTAGTTTTAATTATTCTGTCCGATTCTTGCAGGACTGGCTATGAGAATTTGCAACATTCCTTTGGAAATACCATGATGGGGGCTGAGAAGTCAGCTGCCTTCGTACAGGTCTGTAAACTCTATTGCATTCTGACTATTTCCAATCTCCACTTGTTATCTTTTTTTTACCTCAAATGCTTGCAAACCAAATTAAAATCTAATTCTATTCTGGAGCAAGAGTTGTGGAAAATTATTTTTGTTTCTAACAAAATGTTTAGGACATAACTGTTCTGTTATAGTTATATAAATGTAGAGTAACCCATTCATCTTTCCTTTGAAGTGAATTATTGCAGTTCATAGAGTTGAACTGCAGAAAGGAATTGGGCCTGTAAGTCATTTTCACCTCACCACTATGTCTTTCAATGTGTGTTGAAATGCATTACCCTAAAAGGTCCTGCAATCAATTGCTCCCACCCAGGTTGCTAACATGTGAGCGGCTATCCCACAGCTATAGCTGTGGATGTTTCGAGAAGCACGCTTAGCAAAGGGTCAGCAGAATTACTGGGGCTTCTGGGTCAGGAGGAGTTCGGGTTCATGGAAAGTTTAAGAAAATTAAAATACTAAAAAAAAAGAACGTTGGTATGTAAGAGATTGTAAAAAGACCAGAATAATGATGGCTTGACTTCTGTAGTGTCAGCACGGCAAGGAGTGGTGAGGAGCCTGTAGCTAATGCTGTGCCCTTGTCAACCAGAACGATAGTGTTATAAGCACTGTGGCCCACAATCCCGATGATTTAAAGGGTAGAAAACACTCCCCTGCATTTCAATATGTTTTTCTATGCAGCTATATAACAGAGAAAAAATTTGATTTCTCACTGCTTTCAAAGGTAGGACTGAACAGCATTTTTATAGAAATCTGCTCAGAAAAAAAACAATGGGAATCAACTTTTCCACCTAGGTGGTCATACCCTGCTATCAGAAACACACAGGGTCTGTGGGAGCTGTATATGGCCCTAAGTAATAATTCTCAAGAATGTTCATGTTTGGAATATGCTCTATTTCATTTGCTTGCTTTACCTGAGAGCACTTTTGGTATTATTGCTTTCGGTTTTGCCTCTGTAGTCACTTACTATTCCATTAGTCTGTAGGAATTCTGTAGGTATTCTGCAGGAAAAGCTTCTTGTAAACCTTAAACAAAGAAAAACAGCCGGATTTAGGGGATGAGAGGTAGCCAAAACAACTTTTAATCCGTTCTTGGAAATTATGATTTGGTAATACTTTTTAAAGCTAACCCAGATCCAGAATGCTTTAGAAGCGACTTGAACCTAGATGTAAACCTCACAAAAGGCTAGAGCTTCCTTAATGAGCAAAAGCCCTAGATCAGATTGTGATACTGTAGGCACAGATCTGATTGATGCCTTGGGCTTGTGTGGAGTGAAAGCTCTGTGTTCAAAAATAAGTGGCTTTTCAGAGTAATTGCACAACTGTTGAATGATCTGTGTCATGCTAAAGCTTTGGCTGCACTGTTTCTTTCTTTAATGATGATATTCCTGAGGGCAAAATTTGTGTTTTTCTTTGGCAGCGGGGAGAAAGAAGTGCAAACACTGAAAGACATATAGTGTAAGGGAGAAAACTTGTTGCACATGTTGGCATTTGGGTTGTAAATCCTTTACTAGCAGGAGCAGCTTCATAAAATCTTCTTTTCCAGACCTGTCGTTGAGTGTTGTTTGAATCATGGCTCACCAAAGACTTCCAAGAGATGCTGCAAATTTGCTGAAGCAAAGTATGGTTGGGCCTGTGTCCTAATGAATTTAATATAAATACAGTCAACAGTTCCTCAAAAAAGCTTAGGCAAGTCATTTGTCTAAAACATGTTTTACAAGTTTCCTTGTTCATAAGTCTGATTACTGAAGAATAATGTCTTTGTGATACACATACAAACTTGTATTGTGCTGTTTAAAATGAGGATAAATATGGAATTAATTTGGTATATGTACATATTATATATATGTATACTAAGTGGCATAAAGTAGCTCGGGTATGCCTCTGTGTCTTCGTTGTAATGCAGAAGCAAAGGAAAGCCAATTAAATTAAGAGGCAAGACATTTCTACTGAAAAGGAGATAGAAGGTGTAATTTCCCTCTGGAAAATATTGCCCCAAGGTATTATCAAAAGGTATTGCATTGAACCTTTGCGAGAAATAGATATTTACATCAATAAGAATGCCATCACAGTTATATTTTTCATATTACACAGTTATAAAGCAATTACACAGCTTACGCTGAAGGCTGAACTCACTGATTGAGTGAAGCTTCTTCTGCAGCCGTATAGGTATCTCTTGTACCACTTCTCTGCAGCATCTGGTGTTGACATTGAAGAAAACCAGGATACTGATCTAGCCAAATAATTAGTTTAATCCGGGTCAGTTTTTTCCATTTATCCCATATTTTTCACTGCAAATTTCATGTTTTTTTTTTTTCTCCTCCTATTGCACAGTTCTTGTTTTCTTAATCTCTCTTTTATGTCTTGCCTACAGTAGCTCACCCATTCATCAGAGAAGCCTCCTTTCCTCTGACATCTCTGTTATTTGTTCTTGATTTGTTGGAGCTTTATTCATTTATTGGTGTTTTTTCTTAAGTTTTTCTTTTGGGGTCACTAAATGATGTATCCTTCCAAACCCTCTTGGGGTTGCCTCAAACCTTTGCTCTTGGCACCCCTGTGGTGAAACAGCTGCCTTGGTTTTAGGGGTAGCAGAGAAAATCAAAGATAATTAAAACAGCTCATAGCTTCCGCTTTGGGTGGGAGTCCCCCATCTCCAAAGGCTTAGCTGTCTGCCCTGTCCTCCTGTTACAGCCTCCTGGGCACACGGTCAGCCCAGGTCTGAATCCTAGGTGGGTTTTGGTGCAGGAAGTGCTACTCCATTGTCTTGCTGCTTCTTCAGTAGTGAAAACACAACTGGCAAAACACCAGTCTATCAAAAGTCATGGTGAGGGATGGAGAAAGGAGAAGAGCCTAGGGAGAGCACTTTTCCATGAGAGCATGTACGCATGGCAACCATACCTTTGATCTCTGTACCAGCTCTGCATGTGGACCTGGAGAGTCCTGCTGCTGCTGTGTTAGATAAACATGCCTGCCTTAATGCCATGCTGCCAGAGAGGCCAAGCCCTGAATGCCACCGGGCTTTGCTGAACCCACCAGAGGCTGTGAAGGCAATGAAGTAGCTGCTTGCATGCAATGCATGGAGGTTGTCAAAGAGGAAGTGGGGAGAGCTGATGCATAAACCAGAACTGGGGGGGAGCATGTTATCTTTGTGCAGCTATATGCAGATTACCTGGCTATGAAAAAGCTGAAAGGAAAGGGGATGCTACTACCTGGAAATGTGCCATGTGTGTATTTAATGCATATATTTTAATTATTGAACAGATGGAAACCACATAGCCTGGTAGTGGAGCAAATCTATAAGCTAGATGCTCAGAGGAAATGTGGCAGAATAAAAAGGGAGGGTGGGGGAAGTAAATCTCACAGATCTTCCATGGAGGGACAGTTGCATTTTATTACAACGGAAATTAAACAAAACTGTGAGTTTGTAAAGACTATTGTGTCCAAATCATAGTTGTGCAAACTAATATAAACACATACATGTATTTCTTATTTTCAAATGGTGGTTCAGAGGGTCTGTGACCATACAACTCTGTATATTTTATTGCCCACAGCAAGACAAGGAGCAAGTGATTATTAGAAAAAATGAAATTACAATTTGCTCACCTGAGTAAGAGCTGTGGCCAGGAAGGAGTTCTGGAGGAGACTGAAATTAATACAAATACTGGGAAAATGGACCAACCAACCTAGCCAGCACACTTACCTCCAACTGGCTTTTAAGTTTTGAGTAGTTTACAAGGAATTCTTGTAGTTTACAAGGGATCTTTGTCGGTGACATGGACAGTGGGATTGAGTGTGCCCTCAGCAAGTTTGCTGATGACATCAGGCTGTGTGGTTCGGTTGATACGCTGGAGGGAAGGAATGCCATTCAGAGGGACCTTGACACACTTGTGAAGTGGGCTGATGCCAACCTTATGAAGTTTATCCATGACAGGTACAAGGTCCTACACCTGAGCCAGAGCAATTCCAGGCACAGCTACAGGTTGGGCAGAGAAGAGATTCAGAGCAGCCCTGTGGAGGACTTGGGGGTGTTAGTCAATGAGAAAATGAACATGAGTCGGCTTCAGTGTGCGCTCGCAGCCCAGAAAGCCAACTGTATCCTGGGCTGCATCAAAAGGAGAATGACCAGCAGGTCGAAGGAGGTGATCCTGCCCCTCTGCTCTGCTCTCATGAGACCTCACTTGGAGTATTGTGTGCAGTTCTGGTGTCCTCAACATAAAAAGGACATGGAACTGTTGGAACAGGTCCAGAGGAGGCCACAAGGATGATCAGGGGACTGGAGCACCTCCCATTTGAAGACAGGCTGAGAAAGTTGGGGCTGTTCAGGCTGGAGAAGAGAAGGCTGCGTGGAGACCTCATAGCAGCCTTCCAGTATCTGAAGGGGGCCCTACAGGGATGCTGGGGAGGGACTCTTCATTAGGGACTGTAGTGACAGGACAAGGGATAATGGGTTAAAACTTAAACAGGGGAAGTTTAGATTGGATATAAGGAGGAAATTTTTTACTGTAAGGGTGGTGAGGCACTGGAATTGGTTGCCCAGGGAAGCTGTGAATGCTCCATCCCTGGTGGTGTTCAAGGCCAGGTTGGACAAAGCCTTGGGTGACATGGTTTAGTGTGAGGTGTCCATGTCCATAGCAGGGGGGTTGGAACTTGATGATCCTATGGTCCTTTCCAACTCTAATTATTCTATGATTCTGTAATTCCTAGAAATGGTGGCAAGTTCTTCCTTTGCTGGAGGAACAGTCCGGAAGCATCCTTAAATACCTGCCTGCTGTTTAATCATAGCTATTTCCCAGAAAAATCATAGAATCATAGAATGGTTCAAGAGTAAGGCTCATTACTAGTCTCATATCAGTGCCCATCATCTTCTGTTCCAAAGTGGCAGTTAGATGATTACCTTTGCTGATCTCAACTCCTGGGGCATTACATCAAAAAAAAGAAAAACAACAAAAAACCAAAACCAACAAACCAACAAACCAAGATCTTTATTGTTATTAGGCAAGAACACCTTAGGGACACCAAAGATAATTTGGGTCATTTGACTGTGTTACCTACAAAAGAATAAAGATGTCTAGATAATCTGTGAGAGATACTTATCTAATCTTACAGTGAGAAAGATTTCAGTGTCACCACATGTAATCTCCTCTAGAGCTACACAAATCTTAGGGGGTATTTCTAAAATTAATGTTATGCTTTATTTGTTCCATAGGAAACCATTTGTTGTCTTATTTATAGTGAAGATAGAGAATAGTTGAACATAAGTTCCTTTCTGGTGATCTATCAAATATTAGAAAGTCCAATGACTTTACACTGTAGTTGATTTCATTTGTTTAGCTATTTTTCAGAATAAACATTTACAGATCCTATAGGTCACATTCCAAAACTACTTTTTCTGTCATCTTCCCTGTACGTGGATCCCTCATGTATTGTTGATTGAAGTGCCCGTATTAAGAAGCTGAATATGGTCAATAAGACTTTCAGATGGATACAAAATATATAAATAACCCTAGAATTTAGAAGCTCAATAATGAATTATGAAGATATACCCTTAATTGAAATTACTCTGATCCATATTTTACCTCAGCTTTGTCTAAATGGAATCACTGCTTGTGTCTTCTCACTCAATCCAATCCTTTAACTCTTCTCAGTATGATAGTAGGTAATGAATGACGTTGGAGAGACAGTAAGTGTGCAACTTATTGTCCAGCATATGGATAATGACACATCTTGCACCTTTTTATTGCCCACATTCTGGCTGCACAGAGATATCTGAACTATAGATGAGATGAAATGGTGACTGTAGCACATTTCAGAAACAATAATTGTCCGTTCAGGTCCCTTTAAAAGAAGGACATTAAAGAACTGCTAAGTTTTGTACCACTAAGGTCCTCAGAAGAGTCAGTCACACATCATGAATAATAATAATAGAAGAGGGAGGACAGCTGCTTCACTGAACATCATCAGTATTGACACCTTCCAGGAGGAGTAATCAGTAATCCCCTTGACCAAAACAGGTGTGACAACAAGATAAAAGTCATAAGCTATAGCTGCAGCAAGAGTCTGCTTGCAATAGACAGAAAGATATGAATTGATTTCACTTCTGAAAGGCAGCTAAAACACCTTCTCCAGTGAGAGAAAGAGAAATCCACTGTCACTGCTACTGTCCAAGTCTCCAGAAACAGCAGTGAAACTTGCAGAGCTTATTACTTAAAAAACCCAAGGAGTGTTCAGATGGCAAAGTGCCAGCCAAAATGAACAGTTACAAAAAAAAATTCCTTTCTTTTTTCTGCAACAACGCAGCACAACGTTGGCAAGTTTACGTCCTTTCTCCCATGCTTTTTAGCTAAAGTATGCAGAGAGGGTGCCCATTCAAATGGTAATGATAACAAACTGGTTTTTGATTTGTGTACATAAGAGAGAATCATAGAATTGTAGAATCATTTAGGTTGGAAAGGACCTTTAAGATCATCAAGTCCAACTGTTAACACTGCCAAGTCCACTACTAAACCACGTCCCTAAGCATCACATCTATATGTCTTTTAAGTATCTCCAGTGATGGTGACTCAACCACTTCTCAGGGCAGTCTGTTCCAATGCTTCCAGCTCTTCTTACTATTGTTAATAGTGGCCTTCTTAATATTACACTTAGTTGTTTTCTTTGGAATGTGTTCTACTTTTACATTGCCTTACCAAAAGTACATTGCAATGTTACACAGACTAGAGGAAGGGATTGAAAGACCACTTAAATTTTCGTAATATGAGACTCCACAGAGGCACTAGATTTACAAGAGCAATTGAAGACAGTTATAGCAGTACTTGACAGGTAGCACACAGATGTCCCTATGCTTATAATCTCAGTGGAAACCTGACTCGATCTAATTAATAACAAGGAAGCAGCACCAAAGAGAATAAAGGAAAACGTAGAAAAGGATCTTCAAAGCAAAGGTCATATGTTAAATTCAGGAGAAAGTTCAGTCTGAAAGACTCATCCTGCTAATAAAATTGACTGGCATCATGTGTTTTGCTTAGAGAAGACTTAATTTCTTCATGTCGTAGGTTTAAATCAAGTCTCCCTAGTCCTGGAGAGTTAGGAAGGAGAATCCAAAGAATGTAGCCCCCACGGATTGAGATAAGAACGGTTTAATAGCTAAGGCACAACACAAAACCCCTACTGCCATTTACTACTACAAATAATAATGATACAGCAAACAGCAAGTGAAAAGAATACAACACCCCACCAGCCACCGACCCATAACTCACTCCACCCTGCCCGGCCGAGCACCATGTGCTCCCTCCTCCATTTTCCTCCACAGCTCTACCCTCCAGCCTTCCCTTTCCCAGAATGCATCCTGGGCATCACGTGCTATGGTATGGAATACCTCATTGCCTAGCCTGGGTCAGGTGTCCTGTCTCTCCTTCCTCCCGGACTCCCTCCTCCACCTGGCTGGAAAAAACCTTGAACAAAACACCCTCAAAACATGCTCAAACCATGACATTATCCACCCCTTATTCCATACCATTCACGTCATGCCCAGATCCCACATTTTCAATACACCATCACTCTTAAGTCCACCCCTCGATCATGAGACATCTCTATGTTGCATCTCTGGACTGATGGCCTGAAGTATCTGGGCCCACCAGGCTCAAAATTATTCACCGTCCCCTTCAGCAGTTCTACAGCTTGCTGCTGGGGACTCCATACAGCTGCCTTCCACCTCCAATGCTTCCAAAGCACTGGAGGGGCCCAGTGGATCAGATACCTGGCCATACTGTCCCACATGCCCTGCCACTCATGACTGTCCAGCCTTGGGAACAGTCTACTGGTGCTCCTATGTACTTGTCTAAACTTAGACAAGACCCAGACCTGACTCTGCTTAACTTTTGGGATCAGACAAAATGGTTGTGGATGGAACACACTCTGTGTGTGTGCCACCATGCTGAAAACCATCACAATCAGCAGGCAGGTCCCAAGGGCACCCAAAAGCCATTCATAACCGTCAGAACTCTCAAATGATGCTGCTGCACTTGTCACTGGGGCTGATGTAGCTGCCGTGCTTGCCAGTTCTCCCACTATCAGCTTCTCTTCTCCTGAGTCCGGATCTTCCTTCTCTGCCTTGCTGGGAAGTGCTGCGTAGTCTCCTGCATCCTGCTGGGGGTTGGCGGGTGACTTCCGGGGGACACTCTCGGCCGTCGGAGGGTCGGGAACGGCGGCGGGACTCGGTTCCTTCACTGCCTGATCCTGCTGCTCAGCTACCGCCCTGCTCCGCTCCTCCCCCGCCTGCTCCCGCTGCTCTGCCACAGCCGTTTGGCTCCCCGTGCCGCTCTCCCTGGCAGCCTCAGCTGCCGGCAGCTCCCGGGGCCGCTCCTTCCTGGCTTCACGCAGCTCCACACAGACGACGACGAGGATAAGGACAAGGACGGCGAAGAGCAGCGGGACGGCCTGGTACAAGTCCAAGTCCACGGCCACGTCCATCCCCCCCTGCTGCCGGAGCCCCACCGTATTACAAGCCTCCAACACAAACACATCCAATCCATACACAAAGTACCCGGCAAAATCCCGAACAGCGAGATCCAGAGAAAAACCTCTAAGAGCCAATAAATCAGCATTGTGACAAGAGACCATAAATCCGCTCAGATCTGTTCTTATCTCAAACCCTCGGGCCCCACGTTGGGCGCCAAAAATGTCGTAGGTTTAAATCAAGTCTCCCTAGTCCTGGAGAGTTAGGAAGGAGAATCCAAAGAATGTAGCCCCCACGGATTGAGATAAGAACGGTTTAATAGCTAAGGCACAACACAAAACCCCTACTGCCATTTACTACTACAAATAATAATGATACAGCAAACAGCAAGTGAAAAGAATACAACACCCCACCAGCCACCGACCCATAACTCACTCCACCCTGCCCGGCCGAGCACCATGTGCTCCCTCCTCCATTTTCCTCCACAGCTCTACCCTCCAGCCTTCCCTTTCCCAGAATGCATCCTGGGCATCACGTGCTATGGTATGGAATACCTCATTGCCTAGCCTGGGTCAGGTGTCCTGTCTCTCCTTCCTCCCGGACTCCCCTCCTCCACCTGGCTGGAAAAACCTTGAACAAAAACCCCTCAAAACATGCTCAAACCATGACACTTCATTATGCTGTTCTTCTAATCTTTGAAAGCCACCAATTCACTTATGCAGTTAGTCACAATACTCTGTTTTTTCTTTTACTCGATGAAAACATACCAAGTGTTCTTATATTTGATTCTTCTGTCTTCACACAGCCTTTTTACTATTTTAAGGTGACAAATAAACAGGGGAAGAGAAAGGAGGTGATTACAGACTAATAAGTTAAAGACAGCATCTTCTGCAATGAGCTCTAATGCTGTTGTCAAATATTCCTTTGTTTTGCTGGAGTTTTTTTTGGTGTGTGTGAGCTATTCAGTAACATCTCTGAGATCCTGGCCAAGGTTCTACAGACCAGTTGCTGACAGGTTCTCATGGCAGTCACACATGAGTGAGATCTGTCAAATGCACTACCTGGTCCCAGTGAAGTGTAGATATACAGAGAAAGCTGGTTGTCCTCTTGTTCTGGGGCACAGAGCATTTTGAACCTCTGATCTTTCTATAAACCCTCCAGGAGTATTCCTTTCTAATGCTAGATACCTTTGCCTCCAGATTGTATAATGGTCAGTCCCGAAATCCTTCCTCCATTAATGCATCTTTGACTTTTCCATCTCTGTATTTTCAAGGGAGTGGAGATTTCTGTTGGGAAGATTGTCTCTGTCAAGAGCCATACAGCCAGCAAGCAGCTTGCAGTGCCATAAGACAGGCTTTCAGAAAAAAAGTCAGTGTTTGATAGCCAAATACAACATGCTGTTTTAAGGTTTTAAGTTATAATAAAAATCCCACAAGTCTGCGTGGGTGTCCTTTATGACAGCATTTTGTTTGCTTCTTTGAAGACATTTCACTGCACGTGCTGAGCATTTACTGGACTGCTGACAGTCTCACCACAGAATGCATGATGTGCTTAAGACTATGGAGCCTGAATCAAATCTGGACTGTGCTCTGCAATCCCAGCCTTCCCCCAGCATGTGGTCAGGCTACAGACTTTTTGCCTGGCACTCCCAGTCGGGAGCTGTAACTCAGCAGCCTATGGCCTTTGGTTGAGGGTCAGTTCCTCACTCCCTTAGCTCTCCTTCCATACCCCCTTCTGCAAAATTTCCCGAGACGTTTGGAGTGCTTAGTTTATGCTTATTCACCAGGATTCAGGCGCTCAGTGAGAGTCCACAGACCTACAGATAAGGGTTTACATCTACACAGTTCGGGTAGGAGTGGCCTCTGCAGATTTTCCAAGTCATCCAGAAGCTGTGTAGCACAGTTAGTGTGATGCTGAGTACAAGCTCATAAATTACCTTGACTGACAGTGTTTATTAGCTGTGACTCAGTGCAGTTAGCTTGGCCTCAGCACTGCTAGTAACTTTGTGTCTTCTAGTTGTCTCCTCCCCTGAGCAGAACAATGCTGAATTTGATCTGCATGGGCCAACCAGGCTGGTGTCAACACCCAGACTGTGCAGGCACATATTGTGGTAGGCTTTGCCCAGCGCTTAAAGCACTATAGATCCCTCGAAAAAAGTTGCTCTGTGAGTAGTGGAGAAGCCTCTCTTCATGTATTAGTCCCCCAGTCCCCTGTCCTCTAAAACTCCCATCTCAGTTTTGTGGCTCCCCCTCATGTCCCTGCAGGCAATGGCAGCCCACGCTGTGGAGGCACATCCGTGCCAGCCAGATCTGCCCACACCTTCCCAATGAATGGCCTTTCCCAGGCAGAGTTTAAGCCGGCTGCTCTGCCTCCGTAGGCAGCAATTTGTGTGCTGCTTCACTGTCTGGCTGCTGGTTTTCATTAAACTTCTCGTAATGGAATTACCTCTTCTGATTTCTCTCCAACTTTTACTCTGGCTTGAAAGCGAGTTCAGATTTGCTACTGCCCCAGCTCTGACAGTGAGGGTGTAATAGATGAACAGTCAGAGGTTCAGTTAAAAATAACCAGAGATAATGAAAATTGTACCTGCTCTTTGCTCTTGGGCTGCATTTTTATATTATTTTGATAGTGTATTATACAGATCTGATCTTGGAGCATACTGCCTTCAAGCCCTCATTTCCACACTCATCATGAGAAGTTACCCTGCCTTCAGCTAGCCTGAGTGGATCAGCAGCTTCTTTCTAAATTGGATCTGAGAAATTATTCATGTTATAAGAGTCTTTTTAAAATTATTATTATTTTTTTAAATTTTTTTTTTTAATGTATAGATTTGTGTAAGGCCAGGCAAATGCTTGAATTGAGACAACGGAAAGGTTGTGGTGGAAGGAGGAATGGGTCAGGAACAAGGCCCTGGTGTACTCACCAACATCTAGGGCTTTATATCCCTCACTGCAGTGCTGTTATCAAAGAGCTAAATCTCTGCTCCCTAGTCCCCTTATGTCTACATGTTTTATCTCTACAGTTGGTAGCCTATTGGACCTTGTCCCGGGAGAAAAACTGCTCTACCAGCCCCAAATTAAACAATAAAAAAGTGAATGTGTAAACCATTGGAAATATTTTAACTAAAATTTGGGAATTTCTCATGTTCTTTAGGTCACTCTATATTTCTGGCAGTGCAGCTTTCATGCTTGCATTATTGGTGTTCATATTCCTTGGGCATTATGGGAGATAGCCAAAAACCTGCCCTTTCAAGAGGTGAGAGAAAGAACAAAACAATTTGATCTCAATAAAGTTTAACTGTGCCATGGTCTGTAGCTGAGCCAGCTACTTCAGGTATCAAAAATATAGGAAAATAATCGGGGAATTTGAGTTTGACTGTAGGAAATCGCTAATATAATGAGGAACATAAGTCCCATTGCCCTCATGTTTATTTTGTTTTCCTTGGTGGAAAGAGTTGACTGATGTGACTAGAGCATTTTGTACCTGGGATTATTAGCAGCTTCTTAATCAAGGAAGTCTGAGTACTTTGGCTACATTGCCATGCTCTAAGTCATCCCTGCTCCCTACTCCAACTGAGACAGATTATAGATTGGACAGGGTTTGAAATGACTCTCATTTTCAAAGCATGGTTTTGTGAAGGAACGAAGAGCAGTTACTGCTTTAAGAGAATCTGTCACCTTGTCCTCTAGAAGAAAGGCAACAACAATCTTTTCCAATAATGGACCTGTTATCTCCCTCCTGGAATTTATCAGGCAAGAAACATATTGATCCAATTTGCAGGTTGCAGCCTGTAGTTCTCTAAACATGTCCAAACCCCTAGCACATGATGATGGCCAGGACTTAACTTTGCATTTAGTTTGCAGATGTGTATCTCCCCCTTCTTTCTCCCTTGTGGGCTGCTGTTCTCTTTACAATCCAAGCAACCTAAAGTGGAAGAAAAATTCCTCTCTTTCAACTAATTAATTTTAACTCTGTTCTTTATGAAATTTTCTTACAATATTTTTCCTCTGTGGTCTCTCACCAGCTGTGAATTTGGAGCAAAAAACAGTGCATGCAAGTATTTATATCCAAGAAAAACATGCTTAACTGCAGTTAAAAAAATCTAGAAACTTTATTCATTATTTATAAATTGTTGTCATATTTAAGATTCCTTTTGGAGCCAGTATTTTTGTTTGCATGGAGGTGGCACTTCCCTTTTAATCTCTGGATCTGCTTTTCAAGATTGCTTTTCAAGATAACTGACACCTTATCCTTCTCAGAAGATCACATTGTAATGATTCAATTGCTTTACCTGTCATTATGAAACAAAAATGAATGTTAAATCATTCGTTTTCTGATCGATTCAGAGTGAGAAAGATAAATCTTCCTTGTTTGTTAGAAATCATTTATAGAGGCTACTATGGCAACAAAATTAATGACAAATAAAGAGGTTGTTAATTAATTGTTCAGGCTGACTAGAATAAGAAAATCCCGAGTCTTTGCTGAATCCATTTACTACCATCCCAATAGCACTTGATTATTTGTTTGAAGAGTTTGTGCATCTTTTTACTGTACTGGAACAAAAAAAAAAGAAGTTTTATGATAGTAGAATTAAAAGGGTGCACGGGCTCCATTAGCCTTACCCATGTGATCCCATTGGGTATGATCACTAAAGTTTGGGTTGTGCTTTCAATGATCCCCTCTGCTGCTGATAATTTGATGAATAAAGCAGTTAATGCCTTTAGGCCATTAAGGACATAAACAAATAGGAGCAGACCCTGCCTCCAGTGGCTTATACTCTACAAAGCTGATATAAGCCAAGCAAAAAGTAACACTTTAGGATGAAGGCAAAAGGGTGTTTCCAATTGCTTTTTAAAATAATCATGGATTGCTAGCAGAGATATTATGTTGATATGTGTTAGTGGGCATGCAACGAAGGGAAGAGTACCTATTCTCCCTGGAAGAGAGGAATAACCCTTGGGAGGCCTATAGGCAGTTAAGTATATAAACTATAGCAGTTTCTTTACTACTAAAGTTGGCATATTATGCTCTGTATAGCAGGATTGATATGTTTTCTGCAACAGAAGTACCAGCCAACAAATCGATTTGAGGTGTAACTTATGAAGAGACTGATCCACTTTACTTTTTGGAATAAATTACAGTTTGAGAAAATACATCTAGTGAGAGAGTCCAGAGCATGAAACATTCGGGCATTGCTCAATTTTATGTATGCATTTAAGTTAAAGATGTAGACACGTGGTGGAAACCTGTATGACCAACATGTGATAAGGTCAATTACTGCATGGCCAAAACTCTTGCCTTTACAGAGAATATTTTGACGGTGGGTAAGATCTCTGACAGCCCAGAGTGGAGAGAGGAGCTATCACATAGCAACAGGATGCTCCTCCTCCTTTCCTCTTCAGGCATTGTTTGCTTCCTTGAGATGTCAGCTTTACAGCCATAAACCTAAAGTGTCAGCTATATGGAAGTAAAAGCATATGAGAGCCAAAGACTACTCACTTTGACTTCCACACTGAAATTCCTTCAACAATTGACTTTCCTTTACAAAGTCAGCTGTTGCTGCACCTGATTAAATTAGGAACAAGTTTCCAAGGCTGTGACAGGGATCAAAAGTAGTGACTGAACAACTGAGAAACTTTTGCTTTTGTGTAATAACTCTTCAGTAAGGAGTTAAATCCAGACTATTCAAACTAAAGAATTAAATAGAGTACTGGCTACAACAGTATATTACATTTTTCCTCTGGTGGAAATTCATGCGGTTATTGCTCTAGTGGCTCTTTCCCCAGTACATTTTATCATTTTTCTATTGGGTTGAAAGTTAACGCTATAAAACAAAAGCATCCTGTGCATTTGTATTTCTAAGAAAGGTAGTGGTGGCTGCTCACAAGCTGTGCACTAGTGCACTCCATAGCAACATCTAGATTTGCAACACCATATGAAATGTCTTGGCATGCCTTATCTTCTTCTCACAGCTATATATGTATATAAAGAGGGTTACCTACTGGGCAGGACAAGTTCATGATCATGATCCCTCAAGCCTTACTTGGACAGAACTCCGATTAACTCTACTAAGAACTGCCTTCTTGGTCGTGTGGCTAAGAAAGCTGTATGGCTACTTGTGATGTGGGGCAAACAGTGATATGCAGTGTCTGCTGAGAGAAGTTTCCTTGCTTGAAAGCAGCCATTAGAATATTTCTTCCCTTTGCTTACTCCAATGTTTACAAATCTTCACTTTTTCTTAGCTAGTTGAGGTGTAGAGTAAGAAAAGCCTCAGTGTAAATAACAGCAAGGGGATTCTTTTCACTGCAATAGTAAAGATGCCACAGGCCGTTGTGTTTTTCAGGTACTCTTCTGTTTCTGCCTCCTATGATATCTACACCAAACATGGTGTCATCAGTCAGCTATGGCGCGGTGGGTTCATGCATATTTACCATTTTGCAAATTGCGCATGTGGAGCTCTTAGCATAGCTGTTTCTTTGTCTTTCTGCTTTTCTTCCTTCACTGATGATTTAAAATGCTTACATGCCTAGCATCAGAGGGCTGTATTCTATGCTTGCTGCTTGCCTTTGTACACCAATTAGGTCTTTGTAATTTAAATTATGTTTTATTTGCTGATTTGGAAGTATCCTTGTTGGTAGAATGAGGTTTTTTTCATCCTGCAACTGTTCTTTGATATAATGATTTATTAAGGTACTAGGAGAAATATTGATCCTGCTAATAGCTTCTGCCTTGCCACAGAATGCCTTACATTTTATTTACTGAAAGGGCCATATTCCTTTTCTCATCATCTGATTGACCATAAATGCTTTGGCCTTTCCCCAGCAATTATCACACTTACCAAAGCAGTGGGTAAAAGTCAAGTATTTATGGGACAATTAGAGAAATCAAAATGTCCAAATGTGTACTTTACATAGTACAAAGTTATTGGATAGGGACTTTGAAAATAGGGAGTGGTTTCATACTGTTGAAAAACAAATTTACAAATTCAGAGGAGTTATGTGTGTATTATTGATTAGGAATGTCTTTCTGGGAATTACTATGTGGAGTTATATGCTGGGCCTGTGATTTATTAATGGCATTTATGCTTACATTTCATTGGTATTTTCCGCTCTGCTCTCCTTTGTCTATCCTAACCTCCACTTCCTTGAGAAAGCTGTCTAATATTAATACCTGAAAAGTGGTGGTGAAGGCATTAACTTTGTAACCCATTTGGAATTGATTCCTTTTGCATTTTTTGTTCTCAGACTTGGAAAGTGAATTATTCCTAAGGTAGCCACAAATGAGGAAAGGGAATAAAGGGCAGTTGCAGCATGGAAAATGCAGGACACAGTCTTGTTCACCAAAATAAGCCTGGACATTGGAGATGGACATGACCTGATCACCCGGAGACCAGGTCACCACTGTCTCCAATGAGCTGTTTAAGACTGTGGACACAGCATCATGGAAAACAGTTTCCTCTACTTTACCCTGTCTTCATTTCCCTTCCTGTAATTCAGGCACAAATAACTCAGATTGAGGAATGGCAAACCTGAGTCATTCACTTAATGCTAATTTAAAGGAAATTCTTCTTCGTAAGATTTGGGAACTCATTGTTTCCAAGTATTATTTGATCAATATCTTGATTGCCTGGATTCAGATAAGGTTGGGACATCCATAGATTTGTGTGCCAGAGTTATAGCAGTTAGTGAAAACCCATTAGTAGAGGTATGTTAATTTTTATGCTTCACAGTTACAGCTAATTCCTGGCTATTTAGGGGTCAGAAAGACTTTGCCTGTGTATGGAAGATTATAAAAAGTTGTTTGTTTGGGTTTTTTTTTGTAATCCTTTGAAAAATTTTGTCCAGCAAAAGCTGTTGAAAACAGAACATGGAGCAAATTTTGCTGCTGTTCATAAATGTCTCTTGTTTCTGTGGAATCACAAAGCCCCTGAACTCTGGCCTGAATGCATGGAGTATCAAAGTATTGATGTCGCCTTGCACTGAGATCAGTATCTATAAAATATGCAAGTGTGTTCAAAAATTGGTTTTAGTTAACATTTAGTAGTTGTTTTTTTTTTTTTTATTTTGCTCACTGTTACTGAGGAAGCTGTCACATAGGTGAGATGACTTTCATCACCTGCATACAAACTAGTCACACTCCATAGTCAATGAAGACAAGAAGGCATTTCTAGGACAGAAATCATCTCAGTTTTAAATAGACATGCAAAATAAATCAGATTTATAGCACCCTAAAAGTGTTTTACTCTGTAAACAGTGAAAGGAGATAGGAATGACTACCTCAGAGGGAGGTATCCACAATTCAGTGAGATGAACCTATGGTGACGTGATACATAGGATGAATTACCCTCTGTAAGTCACCAAAGGAGAACAGATACTGCTGATAAAGCCTAGATAGCAGGTTCAGGTTCAATCCCAGTGGTTTAGATTGTCTAAGTTAGCTGAGGTCTACCTTATATGTCCGATGTGCTGCATTACTCCTGATCTGGAATTGGTTTGAGTGTAGGAGATGAGGCTCTTATGGATGTAAATCTTTACAGCCCTGTTAATGCCAGTGAACTCTCCTAACTACATCAGTGCAAGATTTGGTCCTCGGAAAAGTAATTCTGTATCTGAATTACAGCAGCAGTAAACAGTTAAACAGTTAAACAATATGAGACACAGATTTGCTTTGTTCCAAATATAGTAACTTGGTGTAACTGTGATGGGAGGACCAAGGGGAAGGAGGAATCCCCTTTGCAGTACCTGCAAATGGATGTGTTGTATCTGGGGCATGGCTGCTCCTGTTTTGTTTAAATCATGGTGACACATATACAGAGAACAGGAAGGACTCTCGTCATCCTCAGAAGAGAAGGCTCCACAGAGACATTAGAGCAGCCTTCCAATACCTAAAGGTGGCCTACGAGAAGTCTAGAGAGGCAAAGTTACAACCAAATCGCATGTGTAGCCTTGATCTACAAACACTTTTGCCCATGAATAATTTTAGTTATTACAACTGAACTCACTGGGACTCACATATGCTTTTGTGGGATGAGAGCCACAATGTTGATTGGATTAATTTTTTCATACACTACATGTGTTCAAATGAAACTGATTTATCTGTCACATATCTAGGCATTTCTCAGTATATATCATGTAATTATTTTTTTAAGTTTGTTTCTAGTGAATCAGAGTCCTGGCTAATATTTCCAGTAGATGTTTAGATGAAAACTAATCCAAGTTCATGTTATGAGATAGAATCTTAATTTATATGTGACTATGTGTGGATGTGTATTATCTTATTTAACACATACTGTTATATATGTAAGAAATTATAGATGTCTACACATAGATGGGCATAGACACATAGATATGCATGCGTATATATGTAAGTGCAAGTAAGACTCTCTCCATATAGATATACATGTTGCATTTATAGGTACACACATTTTTATGCACTTGAAAATACAGACAATTGTTTTATTACTAAATAAATCGAGATATACCCACACTAGTGTAACTCAAACCCATCTATCTTCTCATTCCAGTAAACAATCTGATTCTATTTATGGAGTTTAAAATAGATCATTCCCCTTACGGGGCCCAGTATGCTGTGTAACTCTGTAAAGAAGGAAACTCATAAGATTCAGTTTAATGCTGATCCTGTGTCTCAGTGTGGACAAATGTCATCTGCCTTGTGTCTGTGTATTGTGAGGCTGAAGAAATGTTGCAGTTTGTAATGACATTGTGCTTATATATTGCTTCACTGAGAAGAGGGAATGAAGGGAAGGTAAGAACCCTGCTGATAGCCTTTCTATTTAAAAATAGAAAATAAAAAGTTATCTATATTTTTGTATTTAAATGAAACAATAAGGAAATATACTGAGCTTGCTCTAAGGATTTTGCTTAATGATATACAAATAATCACTCCAATTGCAGTGTCTGAGATGAGTGTGGTTTATGATCTGATGTCTAAAGATCATTAACCAACATCTGCTATTTTCTGGAAACAGTAATTGAATAACAAGCCCCAAATATAACTCCTTCGGTTTTAAATTGCCCTTTTTATATGCTGTAAGTAATGGGGAGAGAACCTTAGGGAAGTCTGAGGTGCTCTGCTCGCATTTGGGTAAAATTGAGATTGTTCTCTGTCAATTCAGAATTGACCTGGAGAGATTACTTGGTTTCCCTTGTAAAGGAAAAAGTGGTTGTTATGCTTACTTCTTTTATTTTAAATGGACTCAGGCAGCCATGAAGGCTTTTAGGCAGGACTTAGTACATTTGGTCTGCGGGGCTAGCAGTGCTGGCTTTAATGCATTGCTTACTAACCCTAATCCCTGATAGCGTGGGCCTCAGGGTGCTCAGCTTCCCACATGGAGCTGATTTCTGATAGCCAGCTTGAGTGGTGATTGTACCTCAGTTCACCAGATGCCCTGTTCACATTGGTGCACAGGACTGCTAGATATAAATAAGCTATCCAGGGGTGGCCCCTGCAGGAGAAATTCTGGGCTTGAGGTGCTGGTGTGTGGGTAGTCAATCCCTTCACTTACCTGTTCATGGTATTTGTCTAGTATTTAATGTAGGAGTTAAGATAATTGGCTATGTACTGTTGTGCTTATAGACGGAGCTCATAATGTATAAATGCACAGTCTTCCAACCTTTGCTCGTAAGGTATCTTTATATTCACAGGCTTTTCCAATGATTTTGTCAGGCTGCTTGTAAAAGAAGGCTTTTAAGATGGATCCCTTAGATAAGATGACTGTAGGTAGAAATGCATCAGTGCACTTTTCATTAGGGATAAAATTTTCAAAGCAAGAACATCCTGTTGATCTCTGTTTTGTCATTGTTGGCTTACATGTTCCTTCTTTTGTGTGTAACCACATGCAAACATCTCTGCCAGAGGACTTAGATTTCAGGGTTGATCTGAATTCAATAGGTCAACCACTTAAAAATGAGATTAAGCAAAGGTGATAACATTATACTGAGTGAGCTGTTTCAATAAAATTTATGGGTTTTAAAAAACAAACATACAGGGTGGCAACTTAAATTGTTTGTAGTGGCAAACAGCTACCATTCCTGAATGTATTGTCAGCAAACATACGTCTGCAGGGGAAAAATATGATCTCATGCACAGCATCACCCCCAGTAAATGAAAGCGTTTGGGGTAGTAGGTCTGTCAGTGAAACAGCCAAAAGCTTTGGGTTTTCTTTACTGTGGGCCAGAACATAATTTGAGTCTGATACAACAGCAAGCTGATACACAGCTGATTCTCACCCTAAGTTTCTCTAATGAGGTTTATTTATGTCATTGCTCTCTGCTGATCACCAGTCAATTTAATACTTGTCATTCAGGAGTATATATGTGTTTAGGGTCTTTGCAGAGATGCTGATACATGTAAATGGGTTAGTGGAGCTCAGCAACATTTGGGTTGCATTTTTCAGTTCATTGTTTTTGACGTGTTTCCCTTGCAAGTGGTTTAACCCTTGGTGTACTCAGTTCTGTAAAATTGAGGCCAAAAAAAAATCACTATCCACCAAACAGAACTTAATCCAGGCATGAATTTATAAGTGTAAGGGAGCTCAAGAATCATGGACAATGTCACTGAAGATACTGAAAACAGTCTAAATGATACTAATATTTATTTAAAAAAACCCACAACCCTTCCAAACTTTTATTTTAAGAAGTGTAGTATAGATAAAAGCAATCCTTTAGTTTTATTAAACTAACTTGTAATTTATCAGCCCTCAGAGTAATATACTTTCCTTTAGATATAATAGAAAATGTCCCTCCTTACATCAGGCTGGCCTCAGTTTGTCATTTTCTTATAGGCAATTGAGAAATCCTGCCTTTCTTTTTCCTGTGATTCAAGATCGTGCAATCCAAGGAGAAAAAGGGTTTTCAGAAAGAGAGATGACAGTTTCCTTTAAGTTTATGTAACATTATCACACCAACTGAAAAGGTCAGGAAATTCAAGATTGTAATGTTATAGGCTGTAATGCTGGCACAGGTGAGTTATCCAGCCTACGAAAGGTGATGGGCTTGTGCCGACATAGCACAGGCAGCTTTGGAGCTACATATTTAACCTATTTTTGGTTAACGGATATGCTAAAAATTCATTTTATGTGTCTTGGGACATGTATCTGCTGGGGAATGTCACTTGAACGTAGAGGAGACTGGAGTTTTCCTAGTGAGCTTCTCTGCTCACCAACTTTAGCTGGACAGACAGGGTCAAATAGACATGCCCAAATCACAGTCCTGGACCAACCTTGTAAATCTTTGTCTTTTCCAAAGAGTTGGCTCTTTTAATTAGCCGTTGTTTCTTCTGGTGGGGCAGGACCAGATTAATTTCTCCATTAAAGAACTACAGAGCTATGAGAGTTGTAATACTGTTCAGGAACACAAGAAAAAAAAACCCAGAAGGAATAAATTAAAGATGCTTCTAACCTGACATATGTAGACCTTGATCACTGCACCATGTCATGCATGAAAGTTGTTTTTTGCTAACAAACTGGGCAAGCAGCTTTGAGTTTGTAGACATTGGAAACCAATGTTTTGTTTTGGTTTTTATTTGTTTCTCTTATTCTTTCTGAGGTTCTTATTTTGAATCCAATTATAATCACCAATACCATAAGCAAAATATTTCATTATTACATTGAAGGAAGAGAAGTGTCCTTGGCCTGTGGGTCACATTGGCCAAGATTTTATAGGGAATTTTAAAATCCCCTAACCATAGGGATTTGTAAATTGAAATGTAGATGCAACCTTGAATGTACAGTTTTTCAGCACTCTTGGCTAGTGATAAATATGAGCCATAAAATAAACCTGTGCTCTGAACCAGACTGGATCAAGCATCATTGCTGAAGCTCCTTTGCCATTTTTCTGTTTCTCTTCTCAGCATCTGGTTCTACAGATCACTTTTCTCCATTTCAAGGTTTGTATTTTTTTCTGAGGCTGGGGTTAAGAATTGTCACATCCCAAGGGGAATCTTTGTTTTATTTTTATCTGTACTTGCTGTAGCTTTATTTCTACAGCGAGTGGTTTCAGTAATCCATACTGATGAGTTTGTCCACTCTCCAGGTAGGGTTGACAGGTAGATTATGACCAGGGAAGATAATCTGCTTCCACAAGGGGTCACTGGTACCGTGCACATAGCAAACTAGTTTCTGCCAATGCTTCTGTAAAGGGCAGGTTTAGACAAGCTTCTCATCAAAGGAGTAAAAAAAAGAAAAACGTGTTCTTACTCTTCAGACGCTACCTACACAGAAAAGGGGGAAAAACAGATAAATGAGAAATTTTTAAAGAGCTTCTTTCATTTCATTAGTCAGTAGCCAGATGTCAGAAGTTGTTTGTGACATCCCTGTGTGAGCTGGGACTTCACTGCTCTTTGCTGCTGTGGGATGCTTGTCTAATATCGCTTCGGAGTCTGTGTTTTAATGGCCATGAGGATTGCCAGACCTACAAGATAGCATAACAAATAAATTGTTAATTCATCCATAAAGTTGAATCTGTGTGAGTATTTAAAATGATTTTTCCTGAAAATCCACAAGCCTGCCTGCCTATTGTTAAAAGAGGTTACCACAGGGTATATAATTTTTAGGACACTTCTCTCCTGGTTTCTTTGTGAGCAGGAGGCAAAGGTTCCTGTTGTCAAGGGACATATATACCTTTTAATTTTCAGTCTGCCTGAAAATCACCTTTGGAGAGAGGCAACTACATTAACAGCAATTAATGGAACCACTTTCTGTAGGCATGGTTCTGCCCCAGAGTGCTGGTGTTTGTTATAATCATGACATTTCACGAGCATATTATTTCTGTGTTCCTAGAACTTTATTTTGAAGCTGTTGTCTCAGAGGCATGTAGCTCCCCAGCACACTCAAAAATACACGAGATTTTTTGTCTTGTTTTGGCATTCCTGTCTGTGTGCATCTCCCAGTCCCCCAAGGATAAACAGAGGAAAGCTTTTCCTCTGCTATCTGGTGATAATTTTCTAAAGGTCAGTGTTGTCGTATCTTTTACAGGAAATCCTACCTGTCAACTGCTGCCTAAAATGGTTAGAAGGTATTTCTTTGCATTTCACTTGCAGTGGGGCTTTCCATGTGCAGCACCACCCAAGCCTTTTTTTTTTCATTCAGATATGCTTTATGCTATTTTATTTAATATTTTAAGCGACATTCTACCTCTACAAAAAAATCATCATGTCTCTTGTTCCTTCCCTGCCATTCATGACAGTTCCAAGATCCCTGGAATTTATGGCACAGATTCCCAACATAATGCTGTAAGTGCTGATGGGTTTTTCCCCTCCTCTTTTCTTTTTTCTGGAAGAAGAACAAATTTAAGATTCATAGCGAGGTGAGGAGACTGTAACTCCCTATGGTGTTGTTTTATCTCTTAACATTTTAAAGGTGACTTTTAGAACAGGGCAGTATGAGAAATGAGTTACTCAACAGAAAATTCTCATTGCCATCAGTTTGACATGTATTTACCAGGTTCCAAAAGGGCTTTATCTCCTCCTGTATCCTCATTCTGCACTGTTCAGAGGTGGGGACGGTCTTGTACTGCCTGACATAATCACAGCTGCCCCAGTCCTCTTGGCCAGATGGGAGCCTCATTCACCTCTCAATTTTCTAGAAACAGATTGTTTTCCTCAGAGGAAAGGAAAAAGAGATGGAAAAACATAGCAGCTGTCATCAAATTTCTATGTGGAAAGATCTATCTAATCCAGGCTTGAATTTCTGGTCACAGCCCATAAGTAAATGCCTGTCCTGGGAGCTCTGGCTAATTTGTACCTAGGTTAGATGGCACTCACCTGAGTAGGTTGCAATTTCAAACTGTCAGGTTGCAGTTTTCAGTGAAAACTTCTCTACAAAAATCTTCAACAACTGAAATTGGTATTTTCACCCCACTGCAGATTCCTTTTGTTCTCTTGTAGTTAGCAGGCTTTTGTGGCTATAAGTACTGCTTCTTGCCCAGGCTGTAATCCTATGCCAGTGTTTGAGCTAAAAGAAGGAAGAAAATTGAAAAAAAAAAAAGAAAGATTTTATTTTTTTAATTTGGATTAAATAAACATTTATCTTCCTTGAGCTGGTCAGAGAGAAATTAATTTTATTCTTCTGATCTACTAATTGCATGTACAGGCAAGACCATTTAAGATCTTCCTGCATGCTTTATCATTAAAGACTGGATTATGTCTGAATTAAATTACTGTATTTCCATCAAAGGTCTCAGTGGGTCATGGTAGTTGGCAAGATTTATAGGCTAAAGAGAAGAAGGTCAATGGTTAAGAAATATATTGTTCTGCTGGGGGAGTTGCCCTTCTCTGAGAATCTGAAATTGCTCTTTTCTTATTCTTAGGCATCTCTTCGCACCCTTGCACTGCATGGACATTAATTCTAAACTCTGTAGTTTCTTGTCAGTTCCTACCCTTTTCAACCACCAAGAAACAGTGTCAAGTGCATGCTTTCTAAGTCCCTGCCTTAGAAAAGGGAGTGTAGAGATCATGATGGCAATGCTTTATTTTCCAGGATGAGATCTATTCTTAGTCCCTTTCTGTCTACAGAGGAGGGGCTTTGTGTTTGCTAGCAGTGACTACAGACACAATTGCTTTCTCGCTGCTATAACTACAATAACTGTCTTCTTCCTCTTTCTCTGGCTATGTAAAAAAGGAGATGAGAGTGGAAAAGTGAGAAAAAACTTGACAAAAAAATTGTTCTTGAACATGAGATTCACAGAGAGAAAAGACAGTAGATGTCACCTTCAGGTCAGCAGCACAGAACAGTGATTTAAGAAAGAGGGAATAACTCTATTATTGCTTTTAAAAGTGACAGACAACTTTGGATATCCAGTTGTTTTTCTACCCTATCGTAAGAGGCCTTTTCCTAAATTTTGATTTCATTATTAGAAAATATGTGTAATTATGACACAATCCAAAATACTTCATTAAACACAGAAAATTACACATGTCAGATTACCTTATTCCTTTTCCCAGGTAGAGAAAAAGAGTGCAAAAGAGAAAAAATTGCAGACACATGAAATGTAACTGGCCACTTAACAAAAATTAAATACGTAAATACCTAAATTTCTGCTGATTTCTAATCAACTATCTGTTTAGGGCAGCACACAAAGGAAAAGCAGGAAATCATAAGCACCGTTTGAGACTTGCTTCCCTAAGCCATATTAGTTTTGTTATTACCATAATTAACACATTCTCTAATAGAACTGAATACACCAGAGATAGCCTCAGGTTCTGGGCTTTGGGACAAATGACTTCTCTGTATGAAAGAGAGCAAAAAGGCAGAGGTTTCTTTCGCAGTCTCAGGAGCATCAGCATTCCCATTGCCTGGGTGAGGAGGCTTTTGCAGGTCTGGAGCAGAGCCAAGGTTTTTACGAGTAGGAGCCGCACATCCCTCCCTCGGTGCAGTCCTGACCTGTTCAACTGCACAGCAGTCCAGGAGATACAGAGTGGGTTTATGTGTCAGCAACACAGGTGCACTAGTCACCTAAGGGGACATATTAATAATGAAAGCACATGCACCAAGTGAACAGACAAATCTTACTTCACCAGGACTAAGCAGACCTTTAAGAGGTCCTACCAGCCTCTCCCCACCTGCGTGCAATTTGCCCTTGAGGCTCATCGATTTTCCAGCCTGGCAGTTTCTGTGTGTGCAGAAAAAAATCCCAGTGAGACTTTGGTGACTTGCACAGTTCCATCAGATTTTACTGAATAGTTATTTACAGAGAGAGTGAATGAGTGAATGGCTGCAGACAATTTGTAATGTGTGTTGCTGTAAAGCAGAAGATAAGACGGTGTTTCCTATCATAATCTATTAACTCAGGCATGTGCAATCTTGCTGTGTTTTTTCCTAGTGCATTGAAGAAATTTGTCGGAGAGGATGGGGAGATGGCTGAGAACACTGTTCTGACCTTGAATTTGCAGCTATATATTTATTGAAATTAGGCTCTTCCCTGAATGCTATTTTTCCATGTGAGCAGTTACTATGACAGGGAATAGGCAAGGCAGAAAGCTGCATGACTGTGAGTGGGCCAATTTGTATGTTGTCCACATCTTTGGGAATCATGTTGGTGGGAAGTCTCTGGATCCCAGATGTCTGCCGGCCCAGGCTGAACCTTACACAACTATGTGGAGAGGGAAGGTATTTTTATAGAATCACAGGAACTGACACATAATTTAGGTGCTCTTGAATTCTGTACTGGCTGTAAAAATAGCTGAGTAAAAAAAGGTGAAGCAAGTCAGAAAGGAACTAAGAAATTTCCTCTTGGATTTCATCAGAAACCCTGGAGGAATGAGGTTTTATGTATTACTGTTCCAAAATTTCACAGTCTTATTCTTAATATATACAGAGTCACAAAATCACAGAAGGGTGGAGACTGGAACCATCAAGGGAGATCATCTAGTCCAGCCCCATTACTCAAAGCACAGCCACATGAAGTCAGGTTTTGAATATCTCCAAGGATGGAGACTCCATAAACCTCTCTGGGCAACCTATGCCAGTGTTCAGCCACCTGTACAGTAAAAAAGTTGGTTTAGGTTTTTTCCTGTATTTCAGTCTGTGCTCTTTGCCTCTTGTACAATTCCTGGGTGCCACTGAGAGGAGTCTGGCTCCACTTTCTTTACCTGCCTCAGATACATATATACAGAAGGATAGGATACTTTGAACCCCATTCTTCTCCAGTCTGAAAAGTCCAGCTCTCTTGAGGCTTTCCTTGCAAGCTAGATGCTCCAGTCCCTTCATCATCTTTATGGCCCTTCTCTGGACTGAGGTCCAGTAAGTTCATGTCTCTTTTGCCCCAGGGATTGGACATGGTCAGATACACTAGACACACAACAGTTGGACACGTCAGCCTTATCTATCTCAGGACTTTTTTAATCTTTTCATCCTAGTTCTAATGGTGGAAGTTTACATTGACCTGTGTGAAGCAGTATAGAGAGCTCAGACTTGTAATAATTGACATGGGAAGGGACTTGAGGATCCAGTCCAATGCCTCAGTCAAAGCAGGGCCAGCCTCTTAAGTTAGTACAGGTCCTTCAGACTGATATCCTTTTGAATTCCAAAACTGTCTCAGGGTGTTGATTCCACAGCCTTTTCAGGCCTTTCTGCCAATGCTGCATTACTCTTATCAGAGAGGAAATTTTCTGTGTCTCCAGCTGGAATTTCCCTTTGTACAAGTCGTAATTGCTGGCTTTTGTTCTTTAACTGTGGACCCCAAGAAGGGTCTAGCTTCACCCTTGCTCTAACCCATCTCCTGCAACCTCTCGCGAGCCATGCACTCCACCCTGTACTCTCATAGTTACTTTAAACTGGAATCACTTCAATTTGCCAATATCTTGTATTGGGAAGCTCAAAGCTGGACACGTCAACCATGATATGGCCTTACAAGGGCCAAATGGAGGTCAACAACCACTTCCCTTGGTCTGAGAGCTGACCCACTTAATGCTGTGCTGGAGTACACTGTGTCATCCAGTATGTATTGCTTGGAATTCACTGGCATTGATGTTTATTGTTTTGTTATGATACCTTAGTTTAGGTCTCTCTAAAGTTTCTCACAAACCTCCCAGGTGATAAATGTAAGTTATCCACAACTTTCATTATCTTGCAGTCCTCACCACATACATGCTTTCCCGTTCTGAAGTATATTTATGGAATATCATATGACAAGAGGAAATCTCAAAAGAATTGTTTTGTTTTGTTTTGTAAGATGGAAGTTAGCAATTAAACACTATTCCTTTTATTCTGTCTCCTGCCTATTTTTCATCTATGACATTATGCTTCAGTCATCCATGGCTGGTTAGTTTCTCTATTAGCTTCTTGTATTACAACTCATAACAAATCTGTTGGAGGTTGTCTGGTGCCTTATTGTAAGGTATCAGTTAGAGAGAAGGAAAAGGTGCTGGAAATGCTGCAGAAACAGAGAATGAAAAGTTGGTAACCACCTTAAAGACCTCAAAAAGAGATCTGTGTTGAGACTAAATGTTGTGAGTCAGCATATCTCAACCTGTGCCTGGCTACTTTGGGAAGGGACTTTGTGTGGTATTTCTGGAAGCTTCCGACGTTATGGCGTCTCCTTTCATGCAACATTAGCCTTAACAAAGGATATCACAGCCACTTGAGCCCACCTGCAGCAGAACTGCTGGCAAGACATTTTTCGGCAAGAAGGTACTTCTGAAGAGAGGTTCAGGGGCTGCAAAAAATAGTATTGCAGTTCTACAAATACTTTCTCACAAATGTGCAGAGTCTCAAGAGACACTACAAAGACACCTAATTGCAAAGCTGTCAAGTGATGACTGAAAGCAGGGACTATGGACTGTTCAGGTGTGCAAGCTGATGTTTTGATGATGAATAAAATGGCAATAAGGTGGAGAAGTCCTTGAAAGTGAAGGCCAGTTGATTGATATGACAGAGAAAAGGAGCTAGGAAGATGAGCAAAAAGAAAGTGTGAGGCTACAGAATGATCTCTGCAGCAGCACTGTGGATCGATACACCATCAGGGCAGGACTGAGTTTGTCAGTGACCAGGAAAAAGGATGTTGCAGTAATTGAGACATGAGGTGATAAGAGCCTAGATAAGTATATAACAGTATGGCTGGCAGTGAAAGGTGCATCTGAGAGATGTTAATTGGATGGAATATGCAAAATGCTAGGTATGTCTGTGGAGCAGGCAGGTTTCCTATGGATCAGCCTGCAGAAGGTTCACTCTAGATTGCCCAGCAAATAGAAGCGGTGAAGTTGACGTGACATGAGCTTTGATGTGGGCTAGCTGTACTCAAAAGGGCTGTCATGACTTCAGATGTTGACGCCACTGGATTTCACTACTCCTTTTGCTTGTGTTCCACATCTCCTGGGTGGGGGGGCAAAGGAAATTTCTAAAACCCTTAAGAAATTGTTCCTATCTTTGGTTGTCTTTTTTCTCTTTGGGCTCTTTGGCTCATGTGCACATGAGTAGACGGAGTTTCCAGCTCACAGGATTTGGCAGATTCTCAGATCTCATTGATTCCTGTACATTCCCTTCTTTGTTTTGATACTGTAGTCACTAGCATTGGTAAATACTGAAGAAAACGGAAAACTTAGGGATGTTTTCAAGCTCTGGAAGAAGACAGAATTTGGCCAGTTGAAGAACTGTGTGCAGGAAATTATAAAGCAAAATCCAAACAACTTCATCTCCTCAAGGCAAACAGTAAAATCAGCCAAAAATACTGCCAAAGGTGGAAAAAACTGGTCACAGTTCTGTAGGATGTTAGGGTGGGAGGCAGAGGGGAAGGACCACAGTATAATGTAGTCACTGTTTCCCAGTAGCTGTAATTTAGCTCCAAGTCTTCTTTCCAAGTCACTTATCTCATTAAAATCTGTCACATGCCCTTTCCTGAGGCCAATTTGTTGCATTTTCATATGAGTGGCACAGTGCTTTGTGGGGAGGAATGAGCCTACACGCGTCAGAAGCATGAGTGCTGCAAACGACTTTAAGTCATTTGGCTTCAAGGTGTGCAGGGCTGAGCTTTACTTACCATGCCAGCTGAAATCCTGGTGGATCTCTCCTTTGACAGGGAAAAGCTGCATCTGTAAAGGAACAAGTGCTTCCTTACAACAACAGAACATACATACAGCCCTGGGGTTAATATTTGTTTTTGTTTATAGTGGCATAGGAGTGATTTTACATTCTTTGGCACATACACAACACACCTGCTAAAGATGAGGGTTTTTACAAAAGTAGAAACTTTAGATGTATGATTCAAGCAGTGAATTACTCATAGGGAAAAATCACCATTTAGAAATTCTTTATAACATCTGCTGTGGATTATTTTTCAAAGAAGTCTGGAAACTTTGAATTAACCTTGGTACTCTAAGTACAGTTTCTAGGGAGCCATGATAAAGCTTGTGCTCTAATACCTTTCAAAGTGAGGAAGTAGGAAAAAAATCAGTGGGAGCAGAGGGATGCAGCAGCGTGAGAAATGTCGCTTGTGACATTTAAACTCGAATTAATCTGCTGTGACACTGTAACGTTTGTTGGTGACTTAGGGAGAGGATGTTTGCAGTGGTGGGTGGGATCACAGATTTCATCTGGCTTTAAGACTAGTGCCCTGGATGAACCATTTTCCCTCCATTTTCCCTATTTTCATGGTGCTGATATGGAGCTTTTTACTGAAGCAGGGAAAACCTTGTAATAGGTAGTTTGTCAGGCTGTTTGCTTTAGTCCAGTGTGGGTAATGTAGTGCATATTTTGCATTAACGTTCAGCAACATGTTAAAATCTTATGCAGGGAAATTCCATCTAATGTGAGATGATAATAAAATTCCCTGGCTGTTCAGTTCTTTAATCATGATTTCTTTCTGTGATACATGTCACTGGAAACGAGGTGGAGGACACCAAATGATTTTAATACCAGAGTGTCTATCCTATATGAAACATACAATTAAAGCAATTTCTAAGCCCTAAGCTATGGAATTTCATGAATATGATGAAATTGCATCAACCACCAGGGTGATGCAATTTCAGCTGATAACACAGATGGATTACAGAGAAATTCACATGAGGACAATGCAGAACTTTCTGCTTTAACAGCAGAGACCCCAACTCTTTTTGGGGGTAGTGTTTTAGGGGGAAGGTGTTTGGTGTTTCTGCTTCAGGATATTGTTTCTACATTTCTTTTTCACCTTTCTCTTTTGCCCTACAGTTCTGAAACTTTGGCAATAGAAGCAGACTTCACTCTCAACCTTGACATTTTAATTTTTTATAGCTAAGACTCAGCAGCATTTGATTTTGCCCTAAGTCTTAAAGAAAAGAAAAAAGGAAATCCAAACCAAATGCAGGATGAAGTCTGATAAATTCTTTGCAATGTATCATTCCAAATGTAAGAGTCAGATGTCACCAAGTGGGATTATTTGTCTTAAACTCTGACAGCTTTACATGTCAGGGAAAAATTAAATTTCATTCTGCTAGACTTGTCCTATGCCATTTCATTTAGCAAGCTAGCAAAAACAAGTGTATATGGTTGGCCTACATATGCACATGTTTTGATGACTGGATTATGTCATTTATTTGCTATGCTACTCTTGGTAAAATGTGTATTTGTTTTACAGCTTTTGATATTTTGGTTGGGTTTGATATTTTGCTAGCAAGAAAGAATGGAAAGAGTGGGTAAAGCTCTTAGGTAAAGTACATCATCTGCAGTCCGCTTGGGAATTGATGTGCTGTCTGCTTTGAGTTGCTCTGGGGAATTAATTGCTGTCTGCTGGAACTGAGCCCGAAAGTGTCTTTTAAATTACACCAGTGTATTCCCTGTCCTCTGTTAGCTGAATTCCCAACAGGACATGGCATGGTGGGTCCATCCCACTGTACCTCAGACACCAGCATTGTGAAAATCTCCCCAGTGCCTCAGTGCAGGGCAGTCTTTCCTAAACGTATCTGATCCCTGTTGCATTATCTTTGTGCTTTTAGTTAGTGTAAAGAAGCCAGAAATGGAGTAGGAATCTGGTATAGGTTTCTTCTGAGAAAAACAAGTGGTTTTTCACACCTCTTCCCCCTTTGGCTACGTGTCTTTTTGGGATCCTCTGTAAGGATAGAAAGCTGACTTCTCAGAGGAATTGAACTCACTTAAAAAAAGTGAACTCAGTGTGGGTACTCTGGATAAAGGTGACAGCATGTCTCTAGCTGAGGGAAGCATTTTCCAAGCTGAAGGAAACAAGTATAAACATTGAAAGCCAAGCATGACTTAAAACTAAACAAAGAACACCTGCAAAAGCCTGCAAAAGACTGCCAGATTGCAGAGTCCTTATCTTTTGAGTCCATGCTCATGACCCGTAAAAATATGATAAATTATACTGAAGAATATAGAGCCCAGAAACTTCTCATTAATAATAACCATGGGCTTTTATCTGCTGGAATAGGTAGCAGCATTATAGATTTCCTAAATACCCAGGTCTTGAACTGGTTTAATACCTTGGTAAACAAAGGCTGGAGCCTGTACTCCATACTTTCAAAACAGAGTTGAAAATAATGGGTAAAATGGTAAGTATGTTAACAAGGGCCCTCAACTCTGTTAACAAGGGCCATCTAGTCCCAGGTAGGCACATTAAAACCCTGCAGGGCAAGAAAATAGGGCTGGCAGAGTGGGACTCCTCCTGTTGTTTGGAAATCTGTTATATTTTGATGCAATATTTTTGAATGGATGAAAAGGTGAAGGACAATTGCTGCAGAAAAAGACAGTTATCATCATGCCTAGGCAATACAGGGGGTACCCTGAATGTCGAGGTTTGCAGAATTGCAGCTTCTACATGCCAGACCAATTTCAGGGTCTGCTTGCAGCATGCTTTGGAGCCAGGACCATGCTGTTATGCTCTGATTCTTGTCATGGCTTTCAAAAATTACATTCAGCAAATTCTGCTCCCCACTGTCATTTCCTCTCCCAAACAAAATCCTGTCGGTGTGGGTACATAGAATATATCAATCAGTGAGTGAGACTTTCAAAGAAGGAATTGGCCATTATACCATTGCATAGTGCCTGAATGTGAATGCAGGCATGGATCCTGCTGACAGGCTTGAATACCACAAGGTAGGACTTAGCAAGGTCTGGATCCTTGTGCTTTTACTGACTGGTTTTCTCCAAAATGCTGAGAGCAGGAGTGTGATTGAAGGTACACAGCTTAGTGTAGTAAGTGCAGAGGCCTCGGTCTTCAGAAATGACTCATGGCCAGGGAGGAAAACCAACAGAGAGCTATATATACCTCCTTGCTGACATGACAGAACATGGGTGGGAGAGGAGGTGAATGTGAAACGATTGCAAGGATCAAAGTGCCATCCCTGCCTGAAATCACCCCAGCCAGTGTGAACAGTTGCAGTTCCATCTCCAGCACGTTCCAGAGCAGAGGCGTCAGTTCTGCTGGTGCCAGGCATGCAGTGGCAGGGATTGAGCTAATCCTGATGTCTCTCGTGCCTCTGCTCTCCCTCCTCAGTCAGGTTTCATCTTGTGTTTCCCCTGCTGAGGTGTTGCCTACAAACCCACAGCTCTGCTTGTGGTCTTGCATCCTCTAGGACTCCAACCACAATCCCAAATGTCCCTGAGGCATTGTTCTGGATGAAGAAGCTGGTACAGTTCTGTCCCCTGTTCAGGCAGTTTGTATTTTTGGTAAGATTCCTTTCAGCTTTTTGCTTTTCTTTTTTTTTTTTTGCATTTATTTTCCCCCTCTTTTGTGTCCCTCATTCATGCCTAAGCTGAAGAAGCCATGTTATATCTGAGTTCTACTCTGCAAAGCATGGATTTGAAGTTAGCAGAATGAGTTAGTCCATTCCCAGTTTATTAAAAACTATTTTTCTGGGACTGATAAGAAAACCAATTAAAAACTATGAAGTCTATTTTCATAATAATGCTAAATGGGGCACTTCATAAATTGAAGATTCACCATGCAAAGAAAAAGTGATTTATTGGAGTTTATTAAAATGAGTCCAGCATTCTTTAAAGAGTGAATTAGTTACTTTTTTTCCTCTTGTTTTGAAATTTGTCCTGAATTCCTGTTCCTCATTCAAACAAACTTCCTGCAAACAGCCAGGAGGCAGTTCAACAGCTGTTCCGTGGACTGAAAGTGATGTGGTATTTGCTTGAGGACATGGCAGAAGAGGGTGAATTATATACAGTGAACAAATAATTTATTAGGTTGGCCCTATTTCTGCTTTGTCATTTATCTGTGAAGAGATCCCAATTTCAGCAGTGCTGTTTGTTTTTCAGAATTGGACACATGAAAACGTAAATAAACAAATATGACTGCTGAATTTCTCATGAACTTTGATCACTTATACTACCAGTTGCACAACATATTCAAATTTTATTGGTCTTGCTCTTTTAATTGAGTATGTGATACTGGTTTCAGTATCCCAGCTGAGTAAGATTTAGTGACTTCTGGAATGATGTGGCAAAATCAAAATGTATTTTCTATAAGACTCCTGCAGAGTCATTTTTAGAATTCCAGCCACAGAATTAATTTTAAAGATGTGGGGAATGGACTGGAAAGAAATTAGTAAAAACAGTAAAATAAATTTATTTACTTGCTTTCAGACAAATGTGTGGAGGGACTTGGTTATTCTGGCAATTTGTATTAGGGATTTAGCCATCTTAGTCAGCAGATATGATCACAAGTGTAATGATTGTGCTTTATAGCAGTTTTAAAGTTAAAAACAAGAGACTTTTATTGATACTGTCTGTAAACAGTGTTCTACTTTTCGCTCATGTCTAAATGCCATGTGCATATTAAGTGCCTATTCTCCTAGCAATAAACATGGTTTAGTAAAAATTTATATTTTAATGTGCATGGAAGTAAATCAGCAGAAGATTGGGTGAACTGAAATGTGCAAACTTTGCTAACTGAAGGAACCAAATTACCGAAATGCAAAACTGGTTACCTGCTTCATTAGGAACCGTAAGTACAGAGGATTTTTGTGGAAAAAAAGTGATGGGAAGCAATTGGCTAGAGAATGTTTGCAAGAGATAGTCTCTGCACTAATTGGATTGTTCAGGAATGTACACAAAATCTGATTTACCAATTATTTGTAGCTTTTGTAAATAATAAGATTGTGGCAGTTAAAGGATGAATCATTTTTACATGATGTTGCTATATTAACTTAAATAATCAGATGGGTTTAATTCAGGTCTAAGAAGAAACATTTACTTAAAAATGTTACCTTTCAGGTCTCATTTCTTTTCCTGTGCTCCAAGTGGCTATCCTTTTGTCTGCTAGATATTGTGGGTTCTCATTCTCAGACTGCAAATCCTAAGGGTGTTCATATAAACAGATGTTCCTCATATCCTGTCTGGTTATTTTTTTCCCCGTTCTTTATAGAAGTCGTAATTCTACTGTATGTAGTGCTGTAGACATTTTCATGGTAGAAAGCCACAGTGTCTTTCATAAATGCCGTTTCCCATGATGGACCAAAGAGCGTGCGGATCCCACAGTGACAGATGTTCATTGAGACTGCCTGGGCAGCAGCAGGAGGAAATAAGTATGTGAGATGCTGAGGCAGAGCTTCGTGTGGGAAAGATGTAGTTAACCTTAGGGGGAAGCAGACTAAAATGTGAAAACAAACTTATTAAGAGATTTTACCCAGTAGGTTGGAGAGAAAAGTGAAATTCTCTTCTGTAAAGGTCTTTTTCTTGTTTTACCCTGTGCTTCACCTATTTCACTTTCAATTTGCTAAGATTTCCTCTGCACACAGAGCAATTATTTCTCTCATGTCTACATTACTGACTGGGGTGCGGGGTTAGCTGAATCAGAGTCTTCGTCCTAGGCTTCAGACCCCTAAGGGTCTGTCATTCAGCACTGAAATGCTGTGTTTGTTAGCTGGGGGAGAAAGGGTCTAAGGCTCCAAACCAAAAGATCTCTCATACTGAACAAGAATCACACAACTCTGTTCTTGGAAAATGGGCTGAGGACTGATGGCTTTTGGAAGTTTTTCTTTACTCTTGCGTGCAGGTGGAGGAATGATGGTTTTTGTTTTAATCCAGCCCTGTAGGATGAGAGAAAAGGAAGCTATGTTGAACAGGATTCAGAGAAAAAAAAAAAAAAAAAGAAAAGAAAAGAAGCCCCTGAGTTTGCCTACAAAACGATAAAATGTTTCTCACATTTCGCAGAAATTACAGTGACAAATGAACTGGGACATGGAGACAGCATGGCTTTTGTTTATAAATATTTGTATTTCATGCCGAGAATTCCTTCAGCTGTATGCATTCATTTAAAAATATCTGAAGATTAGAAAATCTGCCTCTGACAAAGTAAATTCAATGGATTAAATGTTACCAGAATTTAATTCTTGAGGCAGAACAGAGTGGAAGTGCTCACTAGGCAGCTGTTCACGCGGGTGTCTGTGCTGTTCTTGAGCCCAATTCCCTCTAAAACTGTGCTCACAAGCCGATATGTGTTTTGCAAACCACTCATTAACACCTTCATCACCCTGGACAGATGAGCTATTCAGGGGTCTAACTGGCTGCAGGCTGTTTTTACATGTCTTTTTTATTGTAGTAATTCAAAGTTCTGAAATAGAGCAGGGAAAAAAGAAAGTGTGTGTGTGGGATGAAATTAAAGTAAAAGCATTAGCACTTTTTAATTTTTCTGAACAATTGACCAAAACCCATGTTCTGATCTTCAGTCGTATGTCTTCACCCACTTTTTATGTGTTCTCTCTTCATCCTTCTCCTCTTTCCCTATCAAGCACCCCGAGGCATGGAGGGTCTCCTTCCTTCTGCCTTCTCCTCCCAGCTTATGTCTATTTTGTACATTGTCCTTCTAATGTTCTCCTCCTAAACATTAATTATCTGCTCAAGTGCTGTTAATAGGACACTACAGATACTACTCAATACAGCTTATAATATATCCAGTGCTTTACACTGTATCTCTAAAATGCCTGCAGGTAGCTGTTAAAATCCTTCAATTATCTGCTGAAACCAAGCTCTTTGGAATATTATTTTTTTATTCCATCCCGAACACTCATTGGTTTCCATATCTTACCTCCACTGAAATAGATGGCAGTGCTGCCACTTGGTTTCAATGAAGAGATATCTGATTACCTGCCTGTTTTCAAATATGCCCAGAGGTCACAGCAGGAGGCATTTTTCAGAAAGTTTCAGATTCCAGCCCACATCCTGAGCACGCACCTGGGGGTTTCAAAAGGATGTAGCAAAGAAGGTTAAGCTATCCAGAAATCCTTGCTATAAATATTGATGAGGGAGCTGTGGGGAACTCGCTGTGTTGAAAGATGTTACTTACATGTGGAAAATGCAATGAGGAAGGAACTAAGCTCTTTGGAAAACACATGTTTGTGGGTGATGAGCACCTGAGAACATGATGCTGAATAGTGAAATGCTTTATCAGTATTGTGATGGGCATGAAGTCTCCATGGGACAGGAATAAGTACAGAGTGGAGGTACCTTTGTTCCTCTGTGGTTTATTTTGGAGGATTTCCAGTCATTTTAACAAGCTCACCATCTCCCACATCTCTTGGTGTGCACTGAAAATCTCTGTGCTTCAGCAAGATCAAGCCATTAGGGCCACAAGCTGTTCAGTAGCGTAGGCAGCTCTCGGTACAAAGGGAACCTGCTGAGGATCCTTTGCTGCTGTCTCAAGGAGCGTTATCTACAGTTGAATATTAAATACTTGTGTCTGTGTGAGAGTTTGTCTTAACACTGTTGAATTATATCTTCAGCCTGAACTACAAACATGTACTGCTCTGAGTATAATGTCCTCGACTGTGTTGAGCAGCTTATCTTTATTTGTTCTCCTTGAAAGTGTTTTGTTAGCAGAGTTGCTTACTTCTCAGAGCTCAGCAACATCAGCCAAGCAAGCCAGTATGCACATTTCTGGAGGAATAGTCATCCTCATTTATACTTCTTAGACCTAAGGGTTTGGTGGCCACTGACGTATTCTGCAACAGCCTTCTGGAACAGGCAGGTGCTGTTATCCCAGTTTCCTGAGTAAGGAACTAGAAAAATAGTGAAATTCAAGTGACTTTCCAAGGCATAGACTTTCCAGGGCACTGTTTTGTCTGCCCAGTAATGTCTGTCTCACAGACAATTTTCTTTTAAAGTTAAAATACAAATCTTTGGGTTTGATGTATCTTGAATTTTGTTATGGCTTTGTGTATATAATGGATTTTAAGCTATCTCTCTTTTAAAATTTGCTGTTCCTGACATACAGAGCTGCACTGCATAGGAGGTGGAGATGGAAAACGCAGTGTCAATGAGCTCTTTCCCCTCTAAGCATCACACCTGCAGGCCATCCTCTCCATCCTTATCCTGCCTGGGAGCAGATGATGGCAGTAAAAAGAATGGACCTCTCCAGGGGAAAGACGCAAATCCAACATGGCTCTGGTGAGGAAGAGTAGGACATGGATATTTCCAAAGGTTTTAGTAGGGTGAAAAAATTGTCACTGCCTTCTCCACTTCTGGCTACTCTGTTGTTTCACAGTAGCCACACACACTTGTGCAGCAGTTTCATGCAAAATGTATCATAGAATCATAGAATGGTTTGGGTTGGAAGAGACCTTAAAGACACCTAATTCCAACCCCCTGCCATAGCCAGAGACACCTTCCACTAGACCAGATTGCTCAAAGCCCTGTCCAACGTGGCCTTGAATGATTACAGTGGATATTTAAGGAGATACTTGCTTTTCTCCCATTTTTTGGCACCTTCAAAGTGAAACCAACTATTCTCTTTTCTTCATTTTAGACAAAATTTCAGAAAATACCCTACACAAATAAATATCAAAGATTAGACTCTTTTGAATAATTTTCAGTAATCTGCAGATTTGTGTCACACAGTGGCTGTTAAAGTCTGCATTCAAAACATTTCTTCAGAGAATGCTTTCAGGCTGCAATACCGTTAAATGCTAACTAAAAATCAAGAACATTTCAAATATCTGCTTCAGAAACTTAATTATACCATGGTTCAAAATTCATAGGCTTCAGTATCTATAAGAATGTTACTTAATTTCCTGCAAATGCTGTTGGACTTCAGCTCCCATCAGCTGGAATATTTTTATGCATAATCATGTGGTGCTCATTGCCCATAATTAACAATTGTGTGTCAATTTGTCAAGCACCATAAAAGACAAATGGGAATGCAAACTGTACTTTAATTTTTCTGTGGGTCAGCAAATATTTTTCATTGTAAATTCCATTTACCAGAGGACTTCCTGAGATTACTTTGGCATTATAGTAATTTAAAAACAAACAGTAGCCAGTTTGCAATTACATTTATTCCTGACTTGAAACTATTCTGGATACTGTAATGCTGTTTAACTTATGTAAATAAGATTTCTAAATAAGGATCAAATCCAGAGGAGGGCCACGAGGATGATCGGGGGACTGGAGCACCTCCTGTATGAAAACAGGCTGAGAAACTTGGGGCTGCTCAGCCTGGAGAAGAGAAGGCTGAGTGGAGACCTCATAGCATCCTTCCAGTATCTGAAGGGGGCCTACAAGCATGCCAGAGAGGGATTCTTCATCAGGGACTGTAGTGATAGGACGGGGTAATGGCTTCAAAGTTCAACAGGTGAGATTTAGGTTAGATATAAGCAAGAAATTCTTTACTGTGTGAGTAAACCCTGGCACAGGTTGGCCAGAGAAGCTGTGGATGCCCCATCCCTGGCAGTGGTCAAGGCCAAGGTTGAACAGGGCCTTGAGCATCCTGGTCTAGTGGAAGGTGTCCCTGCCCATGGCAGTGGTGTTGGAACAGAATGGGTTTTAAGAGCTTTTCCAACCCAAACCATTCTATGATTCTATCAGCTGTCAGAAATATTTGGCAGATGGCTAAATTGTCCTGTTTGGTTTGGGGTAGGTGCTAATCTGGTGAGTTGCCTCTGCTCCCAGTTTGCCGTGTGGGCCATTGTGAGGTGCTCAGCTCCTTGGAAGATCATGACCTGTTCTGTTTATCTCATTGCAGCAGCTCTTTCTTTTTCCCTCTTCTCTTTTGTTTCTCAACTCATTCCCAGTGCTGATAACTATATATGTGAATGCACAGTGAGACACTGCATTAATTTCTGTGTATCTTGACATTAAATCACAATCAGGCATCCGAAGAAGGATAATTAAAAAAACCAAATAAACACAATCAATTGATGGTTCTAGCAATCAGTTGCTTATTCCCTGCTAGTGTAGTAAAACTGTTGTCATCACCTCAGTTTTCTTCACAAGGTGAAAAATCCTGCCTTACCCTGTCCTGTATAGCAAGAATCAGACTTCAATAGAGGTAAGTATTGAACGGGTTAAGTCTAATACACGTCAGTCATATGTACATGTGATTGATACAATATATGAAGGCTCTGCACCACTGGATTTCTACCCTTTCTATTGGATCTGTCCATCTCAATACACATCTGTGGTTTCTGTGGGGAACAGATTTGTAAGCTGAGATTAGAAATGTGCTGCATTCATTTTGTACACCCCTCATCTTTTGCAGTCAGAAATCCCAGTACAGAAATGCTGGTTTAAAAGCAGAGGGTAGTTTTTCCTTATTTATAGTGACTAATATTCCTATAGGACTTCTGCACAGAACAAATGCAAACCAAACAAACCCAACCAAAACCAAACCAAGCAAACCTGAAAATGATGAAACTGGAATAGTTAATGCATTTTCTGCTATTGGGGGGTTTCACTGGTTGTTCTGTAAAACTTCCAGTTACATCAGTTGAAATTGCTGGACACCAGGCACAATACCAGGAGATAGAGACTGACAGTTCTGATTCCACAGATGAGACTAGTATCTCACTAATCCTGGCTGGTGACCCTGTATAACTACTTTGATATGACTGTAGAGCAAAGAAAATATGGAAGAACATATTTTAGTGGAAAAAAATATGTATGTTCTTTTGGCTATTCGACTGCCTTGAAAGCGGGGTGACTGAACTGAATTTAAATCATCACAACTGAAGAGCAAGGGATCAGTGTGGCTATCTTGGGAAGTCGGGATTTGTCTGTGGAGTTTCTGTAATACATTTATTTTTTTGTATGATTTGTAATGTGTATATTTTTATATGAATATTAAATGTCACCTCTGTATTATAAATATCAGTTGTGTGTTCATGACAGAGCACTAACCACAATAGCTTTCAATAGGCAAGGTAGTCAGTGTAGTACTACATTTGAGATTTAAACAATTTCTTCTTGAAAACTTCATTTGGAGCACCCCCCACTGCCCCTGTAACCACATATTTCATGATTCTGGTGATGGTTCCATGGGCTTGAGGCAGATCTTTGGATAGCTGTGCAGCTGCAGAGATTGAAAATAAGCTTCAGAGCCACTAGTTCAGAGTCAGGCCAGGGTGGTAGCTGTGAAGTGCCGTGAACATCTGACAGCAGGTCAGATGACCAGATAGAGGTCTAATTCCAGCTCATACTGAAAGTGGACTTCATCGTATAAAATACAAATAGCAGTTATCAACAACCCTGTGAGACTGTATGTTTTACTTACTGTGTTTAGAAAAGAAAATTTTCTGACTTTGTCCTTGCCCAATATTTAGGAAAGGACATTAAAAACTAGGGCTTAGCATCTTCGCTTAGCAGGAAGACAAAAAAAGAACAGATTTGAGATATAAGACTTGAACCATGTCTTGGTGCACGGAGTTCAGGGACATACATTTTCTTCATACAGGCATCATTTTACAAGTGTTCAAGGGCTTTTCATTCTACTTGTCCCATTCGAAGGCTGATTCCAAACCCAATTAATGGCTAGGAATTCTATTTGCATTCCTAGCCTAAATATATTCATGAACAACCTTTATCCATTTGTTTTGTGACACTATTACCTTTTATCTTGAATAGTTCTTTATTAATAATTGAGTATTAATAAATATTTAATAGAGAGCAAATATATCCTCCATTACCTTTCCCCTTAGCTGTTCCTCTTCATTTTACTAGACTAAACAATCTAAGCTCCTCTAATTTCCCTTAAAAAATAATAATAAAAAAAGCTTTCTCCAAACTGATTTTTGAAACTTTTTTCTACAGCTGGTCCATTTTCATTTAGTGATAACTATGGCCAAACCCCAGCTTGCAAAATGCATGTGGCTCATAAGCTCTTACAATGTGTCTCTTTTGCTGATTATTCAGTGTTAGTGGTGCTGCCCAAAACGCAAGTGAAATGTCTTGCTGGCATGACAAGGGAAGAAAACAGAATAAATAGGCACAGGATCAATGTATAATGTTCTGTGTGGTGCTTCTAGTATGAAACAACAGCTTCCAGCTCTGGTGTGCATTCCATTGTGCCTGCAGAACCTCCTGACCAAGGATGCAGGAACAAGGTAGGACATGGCATTTCATCAAAGAGATGTACAATAGAAGGGAAGGAGGGAGGCTGATAAGGTTGAAACAATAGTTATAGAGAAAGTGTAGAGTGCAAAATGTGAAGGTGAGAGAGAAGCATCCTTAAGCTGTGAATGTTTTGCAGTGGGCTCATAGACCATGGATTAGATGAAATATTGATGCACATAGTCTGGAGGCCAGCTGTCCTGCTAGCTTTAGCACCCTATGATGTGCCTATGTGGCAGACTGCAGTAACACCTGAGCTGTGTGAACACACTAACCGTGGTGCTGAGAGGTTGTTTTAATGTGATATTCCACCTGGGTGAATTAGCCCTTCTCACATAGCCAGCCTGCTCCCAGTACCAGGGCTGGCTGCTATGGTCAGCCTGACCTTGGATATCACAGGCAAGCATTAGAGGCTTAGATGATGGGTGTATAAACAACAGAGTAATCTCCCAGAGTCTTGAATGTTTGTCAGGTACGTAAATATATCAGATTATTTTCTTAAATTATCCCTATGGGGATCATTTATGCAGCAGTTTTATAACTAGTTTCTGCATAAAATATAGTCCTAGTACTCAGGTTATCTTTTATATAGTCAAACATTTTCTTGTTTGCATGCTAATCTAAACTCTTCATCACTGAATAACTTCAGCAGCTGGAGTGTGGTTTTCTTATGGTGATTTGCTTTGGAAAAGAAAATTAATGTGTCTGCTTTTCTCAATCATAAATTCAGTCTCCTGCTTCTTTGTTATAATTCTTTTGATGTGAACAAAACTCCAAATCCTTTTTTTGTGAAATTTAAATACCAAGCATATTTAAGAAACTCATGTGTTAACAATGAATCCTCTGCAACAGGATGCTTAGGAAAAGCTGGGGCAATGTATATATTTAAAGACTTCTTTGATTTTTCACTCTTTACTTTTGATTGTGCCTGAGATATCATTTCCAGCTTCAGAATAAGTACAAGGTTTGCTGTTCCAAAGTGGTAAAGTGATAAATTCAGACTTCTAGTTTACTTTTTTCAGGGCCTCTTTTCAATGTCTCATAGAAAATTACAGCCCTAGTAGAGTTCCTGGGTGACACAGGGAGCCTGGTTGACACAGGATTTCTAGTATGCTGGAATATGTTCAGCATGTTTAAACCTTTTATGCTGTGATGACTGCCCTCACAGTTATGAATGGTTGTCTGCTTCTTGGCAGTGTGATACTTACAGACTGACTACAGAAGTGTTACTATGCTTCAGCTCTTGCTTTGGGGTACAAAGCAAGTAGATCAGTGACATGTCACTGCAAGCATTTGTTTGGGCCCAAACCATTTATGTGCACCTAGTCAATGGTAGGAGGGATGTTGAAGGCAAAATAATGATAATTTCCTTATCCAGGCTACAGCAAGCAGGCCAGGTGCCTTCCCTTGCAGAGGCTGAGACCAAAGAATGCCTCAGGGCATAAGGAAGTGACTTACTGTGGCACAAGACATCTTTGGGGCCCAGAGCTCCTGCCACAGCAGCATTTATAGTCTAGTAGTAGTCCAAGAACCAAGTCAGGACAGTGTATCAACTGAGCATGGGATTGGGGTATCCCACAGGTAAATATAAAACCTATCCTTGGGAATTAGCAAGTCTGACTCGAATGCTGGCCATGACTTGACCTTTTCTCATGATTGATCAAGGTCTAAGCTCTAGTTGTTAATGTCACTTGTTTGATGATATGGGTATCTTCCGCAGCTAACAAAGCTACTGAGGCACATTATTGTGTTGCACCCATCACGCCACTTCAGAGTTACTTTCTATAATCTAACTGCATCTCTGATTTGTTTTCTTTTTCTATCTTTTCCTCTTATTTTTCTTCTTTTTTTTTTCCTGTAAAGCTTAGCATTCCAGATTGAAAAAAAAAAATAAAATTGAAAGTCTCTGCTGTAGCGATGCCTGGAACGATAATTGGATCAAATGAATAATGCACATTTATACTCATAGTCTGAAGTGTCCTACTTTATGTGCTGGATTAATCACCTTTTCCTTGTGAGTTATGTCATCACTTCCAAAATAATAGCTTAGTTTACATAGAGCAGCTGAAGGCATAGACAGCTGCCTTATTAACTGCTTGTTCATAGCAACATTATGGAACTAGAATTTTAGTTAGTGTTAATGGTTAAAGAAGGTAGGGAAAAAAAAAACCCAGGAGGTCCCAGTTTTTTTCAAATAACCACTTTCATCAAGATGCAGCCATCATTTTTTAATTATGTGTTGTTGGTTTCTGTATGGGTCTTGTTGAATAAAGTAATCATGTTCACAGTTAATCAGGATGTATATGATTCCCCCTCAAAAATAAGGAAGCCAAATTGTGGCAGATGCAGATCTTATTTCAGCTGTGTCCTGTATTTAAAATAAAAACAGCTGGGAGTGATAGTTATTATCATTAGCGACATCCAGCCAACATATGCAGTCTTTTGGACTCCATTATAAATATGACAAAATCACAGTTCGCAAAACACAGGGACCAAATGCTTTTTACAGTAACTCATCCCTGGCACCAAATATCAATGTTTTATTTGAAGCTGTAAATAAAAACATTACAAACTGGGTACTTTTAGATTAGTCTGATTACCATATGGGTTTCAAGGGGTGAAGGGAAAATGGAACTTTTCCAAACTGTTCCCAAATTCACCTTTGATAGAAGAAAAGGGAAAGACCCAAAACAGGGAAACATTTGTAAAGAATAAAAAAAAAAAAAAAAAATAAAAAGGGGGAGGGGAGAGTAACTACTGTAAGTGATTTTTTTTTTTTTTAGTAAAAGTATTTGGTTTTATTCTCTGAGGCATAATAAATATTGTCCAAAAGGCAAAATGTGCAATTCTGTGAGACAGACTCAAAACACTACAATCAAATCCTTCAGCCTGCTGAGAGTGTTCAACCTACCATAATTTAGTTTGTTGCTAATAACTGACATGCTTTACTGACATATTTTTTTTCTGCCATGTATATGAAATTTTAATCGAATTGATCTTAGCATACTAAAAGCATGATCATTTGCTAGGAAATTTCATTGGGAAAGAATGAGTGCATTGAAAAATTACAATTCTGAATGCTGAAGGACAATTTAGTCTTGCAGAAATGTATTTTCTGTGACTTTCACTGTTTTCCACCATCTTCATGTAGGGCTGTGATGTGTAAATCCTTTCCACAGCACAGGTTTAGGTTATAAATCTAAGTCTCCAATATCATGTTCCAGAGTAAACAAAGTAAAACAAAAAATCAAATTTCTGTTGAGCCAACCTATTTTTCCTCTTTTTCTTTTCTTTTTTTTTTTCTGTTTAGGGTCAATTTTTGACTTTTTATTTAGTGGACTAGTCCCATTGACTAGTGACTGAAAGGCTAATAGAAACACAGGAGCAGCCACACTGGGCCAGATCAAAAGTCAGTCTAACCCAATACCCCATTTTCAGCTCTGCAATTAATGCCTGGGAAAGACTACAAGAAGCAGGCAGGCAGGTATTGTTATTTCCAAAAATACTCTGTATTTCCACACTTCATTGCTCAAAGACTAGCTGAGCCAGACCTGATAGTCTTTGGCAGGTTATCCTTCCTATGACTTGGTCCAGTCAGTTTTTCAGTCCATATAAACTTCAAGCAGTCACAGCTTCCCATGGCAAGAACTTGCATGCAACTTATCAATGTGTTGTATAAAGAACCACATGTTTTTTGCTAGTTCTGAATCCACTACATACTAGTTTCATGCAATGTACGCCAGTTCTTTTCTGTATCTTCAGACAGAGTGAACAGTTAGTTGTTCCTTTCCACCCTCTGCATTTATCTAATGATACCATGAATGTCTGTCACATCCTATGCTCAGCCATGTCTTTCCCAGGCTGAAAAGCTCTCTGCTTAGTTATTTTCACCTGGGGGCCATACCGTCCCTTTGAATGTGCTTGCCTATTGGTCTGTTCAATTTGACGATGTATTTTTAGGGTGGAGAAAGCAGGAGATAAGACAATAAGACTGAAAATTTTACAATGAGAGAATGATATTTCTGTTTGCTTTCTTTTCCTTTCCTAGTAACTTGATTTACTTTCATGAGCACTGAGCTGAGCTGTTCTTAGGGCTGACTATTGTGACTCTGAGATCTCTTTTGTGCCTAATAATAGTCTACCCAGAATTCATCACCCCGTGTACAAAATCATGATTGTTTGCTTTTTCTATACATCCAGCACTCTAAATTTATCTGTCTTCTTTTCTGCTTGTTATTTTTTGCTTGGTCACTGAACTTCATAGAGTGCACCTGTACTGGTGGTGCAGGAGCAGGAGCATGCTTTTGAAGCAAACCTCCAGGTTATCTGCACTTATTGTCCACTTGTACACATTGAAGATGATCTGAGAGCCTATAGCCCATAGACTTGACTCCTTTTGGATGTAATTAAACTGAAATATAAGCTCCAGAATTTCAACTTCACTGCCCTGTCCCCAGACATTCAATCCATGGAAGCAGACTGGAATGAGTCCAAATTTAAAAAAATAAATAAGTCCTAAAATGTGGATCATGTGTGGTCTTTAGCAGCAACTGTTTCACTGTACAGATCTGCTCCTATTGAGCCTTCTTTCTTCCTAGTTTTGACATGACTTTAAGTCCTATTGAAGTACTTAACCAGTTGCCCCCATCTTTACTTTCCAGAGCAAATTAGTGTAATCTGCAAGCTTTGCAACCATTCTGGTTGCTGCCTTTCAACTTCATTAAATAAATATGCTCAGTATCTGGGGTTGCCACACTGCTCCCCTCCTAACATCATTGGTGACCTCTCTTCATTGTGAAAATGGATATGTACCTTCTGTTTCCTTTCTTTAAGTCAAACTTGAAACATTTTGAGGACTTAAATCCTTGTCTGTGGGTGTTTGGATATTTTGAAACCGTTTGGGCAAGAGGTTTTGCTGAATACCTGACTGTATTAGCCAAATTTGCCATATCCATATGCACAATAGTTCCTTCAAGGGCTGCCAGTACAACAGTGAGGTATGACTTCTTCTTCTTCTTTCTGTGTTGACTCTGTTAATTTTTGTCCATGTGCCAACTAAATGAATTCTCTTGTGTAGTCTTTATCATCTTGTCATTTTGGACAGGTAGTTCCCAAGATCCCTCATCAAATCCTTTGAAAAATGGCCTTATGTTTTGCACAGTTCAGTCCTTTAGTACAGAGTGGTCTTTAGCACAGACTTACATGCTGCAATTAATAGTTTAATTATCTTTCATTGCCTTTTGAACTCATGGTTGAATACCAGATTCCAGTTGCTGATTTTTCTATTTGCTCCATAATACTAGCATGTTGTCTGGGGACAGATCCTTTGAGTGTGTTGTTTGAAAATTTCAACCCTAAGAGCTTCCTGATATTCCTCCACAGTGAGTGGAGATGAATAAAATGTGCATTAGTTTTCCTACTCTTCTGAATGTTCCTTTCACACCCTATTTGTTTGTTGCCCTGTCATCTGCGAATTATTTTCTGTTCATGTGTTTCCACTTTTCTGGCAAGTAGAACATGCAATTTTTCTTCAGTTATCAAAGCAAATGGCAGAAGACTTTCAGTTGTTAATTTCTGGGAGATGTCTTCAGCAAGTTAGATGTGATCCTCAGCCTCAGCCATCAAGCACAGTTCAGCAGAGAATACCTGGTAGAAAAGTGGGATTTTCATTCCCCATGTCCCATTGCATGGCAGCATTCATCTTCTGGCTCACATTAGAGCAGCGTGAAGAGTGTTATGGTTTGTGCTAGACATCAGCGGTCCCCATGAGCATTTGAAGCACATGGGACTACAACATACACAGGGGAGTGTGCGTCCCACTCCCCTAAACTCATTACTAACTTGCACTAAGAAAGGTGTGTTAAAAAAAGCTACTTCTTTTAATAACAAATATGCAATTTTGTGGTCAAGATATTAATCCAACATCACTGAGTAGGAATGCATTTTTCTTCTAGATCTTCATATATTTCTTACCAGCTCTCTTCTGTTACTGTGGCTGTTACTTTGAATCTTTTTTTAATTAAAAATAATAAAATAAAAACTTGTCTGTTTCCTATTTGAGTATTCAGGATGAATATTTCAGTATCTGCTTTATATTGTTCTTTTTCAATGAAAGAGAAGTTGCCAAAAGTAAGGAAGGGAAGTACATGAGTTTGGGGAATGGTATATCCTTGAAAATTGGCATAATCAATAACTGATCTTCAACAATTGATTACTGGTAAATGAAAATAAGGACTGGTCTCGAATGAAATGTTGTTGAGGAGTGATGAACAAGCTATGCAGACAGTCCCTATGTGCTGAAAATCAAACTGGCAGCGAAGAAAACAGCTTGGCTGAATAGGGAGATACTGCTTGAACTCGGAGGGGAAAAAAGAGAATTTATCACCTGTGGAAGAAGGGACTGTCACCTCATGAATAGTACAAGGATGTTATTAGGTTATATAGAAAAAAAAGTTAGAAAGGTGAAGGCACAGAGGCAATTAAATCTGGCCACTGCCATAAATGATAATAAAATGTAGTTTTACAAATATGTTAGCAATAAAAGGACGGCTAAGGAGAACCTCCTCTACGGGATACTAAGGGAAACCTAGTGACCAAGGACAGAAGAAAAGGCTGAGGTACTTACTATTGCCTTTGCCTCAGTCTTTAATAGTCGTACCAACCATCCGCAGGGTACTGTTTTCTGAGTTGGATGGCAGAGATGGGGAGCTGATTGAAGTCTCCGTAGTCTTCAAGAAGAAACGGTTAGTGACCTCCTGCTCCACTTAAACATATACAAGTCTATGCAGCCAAATGGGTTACATGTAAGAGTGCTGAAGGAGCTGGCAGAGGAGCGTGCTAAGCCACTGTCCATCATCTGTCAGCAGTCCTGATCTAGATGGCAGGTCCCAGAGGATTGGAGGTTGGCTAATGTTACTCCTTTCTAGAAAAAGGGTAGGAAGAAAGACCCTAGGAACTACAGACCTGTCAGCCTGAGCTCAGTGCCAGGGAAGGTCATGGAGCAGGTGATCCTAAGTGAGATCAGAACACACATGCAGGAAAACAGAGGGATCAGGCCCAGTCAGCATGGTTTCATGAAGAGCAGATCCTGCTTGACCAACCTGATCTCCTCTTACAGTAAGGGTGACCCACCTGGTTGATAAGGGAAAGGCTGTGGACATTGTCTATTTGGACTTCAGCAAAGCATTTGAAAGTGTCTCTGCAGTGTTCTCCTGGACAGATTGGCTGCTCATAGCCAGGATAGGTGGATTCTTCACTGGGTTGGAAGCTGGCTGGATGGCCAAACCCAAAGAGTGTTGGTAAATGGCATCATATCTAACTGACAGTCAGTCACTAGTGTTGTCCCTCAGGGCTTAGTGTTAGGGCCAGTGTTTAATATCTTCATTGATGATTTGAATCAGGGGACTGAGTGCACCCTAAGTAAATTTGCAGATGACACCAGTTTGGTGGGGAGCGTTGATCTGCTGGAGGGTAGGAAGACTGTATTTGCTGTCTGGACAAGCTGGACAAGCAGTGGCCAATGGTATATGGTTCAATGAGGCAAAATGCTGGTTGGGGTTGTTGAGCCACAACATCCCCATGCAATTCTACAAGTTTGGGGAAGAGTGGTTGGAAAGCTGCTTGGTGGAACAGGACCTGGGGTGCGATTGACAGCTGAATGTGAGCCAGCTTGTGCCCAGGCAGCCAAGAAGGCCAATGGCATCCTGGCCTGTATCAGCAATAGTGTGGCCAGCAGGGCCAGGGCAGTGATCATCGCCCTGTACTGGCACTGGTGAGGCTGCACCTTGAATCCTGTGTTCAGTTCTGGGCCCCTCACTACAAGAGAGACATTGAGGTGTTGGAGCTGGTCCAGAAGAGGGCAGCAAAGCTGATAAAGGATCTGGAGCACAGGTCTTACGAAGAATGGCTGAGGGAACTGAGGGGTTTAGTCTGGAGAAGAGAAGGCTAGGGAGGACCTTATTGCTCTCTACAACTGCCTGAAAGGAGGTTGTAATGAGGTGGGGGTCGATCTGTTCTCCCAAGTAACAAGTGATAGGACAAGAGGTAACAGCCTCAAGCTGCACCAGGGGAGGTTTAGATTGGATATTAGGAAAACTTTCTTCACCGAAAGGGTGCTCAGGCATTGGAACAGGCTGCACAGAGAAGTGGTGGAGTCATTGTCCCTGGAAGTGTTCAAAAACTGTGTAGATTAGACCTTTAGTAACACGGTTTAGTGGTGGACTTGTCAGTCCTGGGGTAATGGTTGGACTCGATGATCTTAAAGGTCTTTTCCAACCTAGCTGATTCTGTGATCCTACGATTCTATGAAGCTGGTGTAGCTAATATAAATTGTATCACTAACTTTGTGGTGACAGCAGTGATTATGATATAAAACCTTTTCAGCTTGCAGGATTATCACATTTCTCAGTACTCTGTTTTTCCATTTCAATAGGCAAAATTTCACTTATTGGAGCATTTGATTGGGGATCTGAAGAAACCATTTTCTGCTCTTTTTTTAGATGGAAACTAATCTTGCTGGACTTCTATTTAAGAACTCTTGACATGCTTATATTTTCTTTTAGGAAACAGTTTTCATTACTTTAGTCTGCTCAACCAAACACCTCCAGGCACTTTATTTGACTTTAGGTACACAGAGTAGGATAAACACATAAACAGATGGTGTGTAATGATTTACAATTTATTTAACCTTTTGCAGTTTCATGTCTAGTTTGTGCCATCTATCACACCTCATATAGAGCCCTTCGGATAGAAGTAGCCATGGTGGAGGAGTAAAAAAAAGGAAAGTGCTCTAATCATCCCTCTGTGAAACAGGGGTCTGAGAACTCCTTTTCCCTAGAAACTTCTGATTACTGCAAAGCTGTAACTGGCTTCATATAACAGGATCTGTGATTCAGTGCTCCTTGGTGTCCAGTCTGTTAAACTCTTTTAACTAGTGATGTGAAATCCACCTTGAGATTAGAGACAATCTAATGTGGAGAATCTTTCAGGGAGATATTTTTGAATGCTTAACAGAAAATAAACCTTGTATTGTTATTATATTGAGTAATAGCCTCTCCTTTGTTAAATGACGAACGTGCTTCACAACTGCAATCTTCCTTGCAGTTGTTCTGCCAAAACTCCTAATAAATTAAATCCTTATTGTTAGGCATATTTATGAGACATTTTGCTTCATTCCTGAGCTTCATGCCTTTTTTTCAGCACAGTTATGGGACTAACATACTTCTGTTACATATTTATGAATCTTAAATATTATTAACTTCGAATCACAGAATTAAGTGCTAACCCTAATTATTCTTTTACGGTGAGAATGGAATAAGCATTTGTGCATTTAGTTTACAAGATAACATCTGGTGCGGAGGGTGCCAAACAGCCAGCTATTCTCAAATTGAGTGCCAGAAGATGACTTTTAAACCAGAGTGTGCTGCAAAGACAATACTGCAATGCTTGGACAGAATTCAGAGGACGTGTGCTTCAAGGGGATCGCAGACGTGCTGTCAGTGGGCAGGAGGCATGCTACCCCCACATCTCTCTCACTGTACAAACAGGGTTTGGCACCTGCTATTCTCTGTGATCTTCTTGTATATATTAATAGAGTGGCTGAGACAGGACTCCACTGAGCCACTGACCCTTTCAAGTAGCTACCACACATAGGGTGTTGATTAGAGAGACCTTGTCTACTTACTCCCTGCTTGCATTAGTAGTAGCTCTAGTTCAATATAGATTGTGGAAACTGAGTGTGCCTGCTTTTCTCCCCTCTCAGTTCACAGCAGGGTGTTCAAGCACAGCCTTTGGGGCACACCTGTGCTATCTGCTGTTAGCATGGGACAGGATTTGTCCATTGCTTTAGCAGTTCCTGGCACAGATGCCCAGTAACATTTTAGAGACAACTGCATATCAAAATCCATTTGCAAACTCGTGGTTACTTCTCACCATTAGCATTCAGAAGCCCGCAGTGCCTCCTGTGCTGGCAGTTGTTAAACACAGTACTATTCACTGGATACTCTGCCAAGATTAAATGTGTATCATGGTTTAAACCCAGCTGGTAATTCGGTACCATGGAGCCACTCGGTGACTTCCCCCTCCTTCCTCCCCCGACTCCCAGAGGGATAGGGAGGAGAATCGAAAGAATGTACCTCCCACGGGTTGAGGTAAGAACAGTTCAGTAACTAAGGTATAACACAAACCAGTGCTGCTGCCACCAATAATAATAATGATAAGGTAAATAACAAGGGAAAAGGATACAACCGTTCACCACCCACAGACCGATACCCAGCCTGACCCGAGCAGAGATCTAACCCTTCTGGGTAACTGCCCCCAGTTTGTGTAGTGGGCATGACGTGCTGTGGTATGGAATACCTCTTTGGCTAGTTTGGGTCAGGTGTCCTGTCTCTGCTTCCTCCCAGCTTCCCCTCCTCCCTGGGGAGACTCTGACTCAGAAAGTCCTTGGTCAGATGAAACATTACTGAGCAGCAACTAAAAACATCGCTATTATCAGCGCTGTTCCCAGGGCGAAAGTCAAAACCACAGCATTGCACCAGCTACTAAGAAGGAGAAAAAGTGACTGCTACTACTGAACCAAGGACACTGTGGTTTTCCTATTCTTTTAAGAAGGCAAGTCTGTGGCAATTGCACTCAACCTGAAAGCAGCTGATGCTGGTTTTCTGCAGAAACGAGCCTGGAATGACGACTCTTGGTCTGGCACTGCCAAAGAATTAAAGCAGAGAAAGACTAAGAACCAGCAAATCAGTAAAGCATCAGATGTGAAATCAAGATTGTGGAGATGCAAAAGTCTCTAAATGAGACAATAATTTAGATTATTTAGACGGGGGGGTTTAGATATTAGAAACTTGTTTTCCTTTCACAGGAAGCTTTATCTTCAGCTTTGGATTCCCTTGGCACACTGGTTGATGTTTTCTGCAATCAGACTGAAGCTGAAGTTTCTCTTTCTAGGAACTTGAAGGGATCTGTGTCCTGTATGAACACTGCTACTGCCATAGAGCAGCATACAGCATGTAAACATATTTATGTTGCTATTTTAAAAGAACTTACATGGTCAAATAACAAATCCATGTGATCTGCTGATGAGTAGTTTGCATATAGTTGTGAGTATATCATGTTCTGAAAAGCATATAAGAGGTGAAGCAATAGTAAATAAAAGAGCATTTGCATTCTAACAGACAAGGGGACAGTTGAAAGCCTACAAAAACTGAAGCAATGTAATCTCAGACCCTCCAGATGCAGACCTGCTTAGCATATCATGGATCTATAAATATTAGTATAAAATTTACTTATTTTTTTCCAAATTGTTTGCAATAATTTTTCCCTTCCTCAAATTTTTCCCTCTCTTCTGCTCAGTCATTTCTCTTTTCTTGCCTAAATGAGCCATTCAGGAAAAAATGAACCAAACAAAAACAAACCCACGGCTTTTTATTTCTTGTAATTATTTGGAGCAGAATTCTTGAGTTCACACTGCTCATTCTTCAGTCACTCTATTCCGACCCAGAGAGGATTAGTGTGATTCGTGTTAACACAGTTTTGGAAAATATTACTGGGAAGGGAAAGAGAAGTTTCAGTTGTATTAGAGCATTATAACATTGCCTTCACACTGCACCTTTGGAAAAATAATACATTTTTAACAACACTGCATGGAATCTCAGCTGGAGTTTACTCTATACAATAGGTATGTTGTTAATGTTAGATCGAATTTATCTGCCTGTAGTCAAATAAAAGCAGATGCGCATTAGCCATATAGTTTGGATATAAATACATTAAGGTAGCCACTTCGCTGGGACAATCTTTAACAAA